>NC_060175.1:19123957-19261457 GCF_021184085.1 Oncorhynchus gorbuscha | reverse complement strand
GGTCTGTGTGTGTGTTGTTGGTCTGTGTGTGTGTGTGTGTGTGTGTGTGTGTGTGTGTGTGTGTGTGTGTGTGTGTGTGTGTGTGTGTGTGTGTGTGTGTGTGTGTGTGTGTGTGTGTGTGTGTGTGTGTGTGTGTGTGTGTGTGTGTGTCTCTCGATCGGTTGGTCAGTCTCTGGGTGTGTGTGTGTGTGTCTGTGTGTCGGTCGGTCTGTGTTTTTCAGTCGGTCGGTCTGTTTGTGTCGGTTGGTCGGTCTGCATGTGTAAGTTGCGTGTTGGTCTGTGTGTCAGTCTGTCTGGCAGCTAACGGCTTTGAACCACTCTTACATCTGTCCAGTCATTTCAGATCTGCAAACAGACTCACATTGTCTCAATGTGAACGTTTGCAGGCCTTAGCGGAAAACCACTCGCAGAATCCACTACAGACATTTAAAGCCACAGCAATATCCCCTAGCCTAACCGTCCAATTTCACCAGGCAAATTAACAAGGAAATTCAATCAAGTGGCCTAGCCTCAGAACCTAATTGTCGAAGGTTGTGTCCCAAATGGCACCCTATTTCTACATAGTGCACGACCTGCGACCAGAGCCAAATGGGAAAAATCTACAGGCAAAGGGCAAAAGTGGGGCAATATAATAGCGTGCCGTTTTAAAACAGTAGAGGTCTAAAGCACCTAAAGAGAAAGGTGCCCTCAATTTCCAATGGCCGGCCCTGCCGAATGCCTTCAGTTCTTCAACTGTGATGGGAAATACACTGCTCAAAAAAATAAAGGGAACACTAAAATAACACATCCTAGATCTGAATGAATGAAATATCCTTATTAATTACTTTTTTCTTTACATAGTTGAATGTGCTGACAACAAAATGACACAAAAAATATCAATGGAAATCAAATGTATCAACCCATGGAGTTCTGGATTTGGAGTCACACTCAAAATTAAAGTGGAAAACCACACTACAGGCTGATCCAACTTTCATGTAATGTCCTTAAAACAAGTCAAAATTAAGCTCAGTAGTGTGTGTGGCCTCCACGTGCCATTATGACCTCCCTACAACGCCTGGGCATGCTCCTGATGAGGTGGCGAATGGTTTCCTGAGGGATCTCCTCCCAGACCTGGGCTAAAGCATCCGCCAACTCCTGGACAGTCTGTGGTGCAACGTGGCGTTGGTGGATGGAGCGAGACATGATGTCCCAGATGTGCTCAATTGGATTCAGGTCTGGGGAACTGGCGGGCCAGTCCATAGCATCAATGATTTCCTCTTGCAGGAACTGCTGACACACTCCAGCCACATGAGGTCTAGCATCGTCTTGCATTAGGAGGAACCCAGGGCCAACCGCACCAGCATATGATCTCACAAGGGGTCTGAGGATCTCATCTCGTTACCTAATGGCAGTCAAGCTACCTCTGGCGAGCACATGGAGGGTTGTGCGGCCCCCCAAAGAAATGCCACCCCACACCATGACTGACCCACTTCCAAACCGGTCATGCTGGAGGATGTTGCCGGCAGCAGAACGTTCTCCACGGCGTCTCCAGACTCTGTCACATCTGTCACGTGTGCTCAGTGTGAACCTGCTTTCATCTGTGACGAGCACAGGGCACCAGTGGCGAATTTGCCAATCTTGGTGTTATCTGGCAAATGCCAAACATCCTGCACAGTGTTGGGCTGTAAGCACAACCCCCACCTGTGGATGTTGGGCCCTCATACCACCCTCATGGAGTCTTTTGAGCAGACACATGCACATTTGTGGCCTGCTCGAGGTCATTTTGCAAGGCTCTGGCAGTGCTCCTCCTGCTCCTCCTTGCACAAAGGTGGAGGTAGTGGTCCATGCTGCTGGGTTTTTGCCCTCCTATGGCCTCCTCCACGTCTCCTGATGTACTGGCCTGTCTCCTGGTAGCGCCTCCATGTTCTGGACACTACGCTGACAGACACAGCAAACCTTCTTGCCACAGCTCGCATTGATGTGCCATCCTGGATGAGCTGCACTACTTGAGCCACTTGTGTGGGTTGTAGACTCCGTCTCATGCTACCACTAGAGTGAAAGCATCGCCAGCATTCAAAAGTGACCAAAAAAATCAGCCAGGAAGCATTGGAACTGAGAAGTGGTCTGTGGTCACCACCTGCAGAAACACTCCTTTATTGGGGGTGTCTTGCAAATTGCATATAATTTCCACCTGTTGTCTACTCCATTTGCACAACAGCATGTGACATTTATTGTCAATCAGTGTTGCTTCCTAAGTGGACAGTTTGATTTCACAGAAGTGTGATTGACTTGGAGTTACATTGTGTTGTTTAAGTGTTCCCTTTATTTTTTTGAGCAGTGTATATATCTATTGGGTGGTGCTACTCCCAACACCTGACACTGAGACTTTTAACTAGATCCGACAGATTTAAAGACAAAGATGGCATTAATTTAGTCATAAGGTCTCTACCAGATAAAACATGCCAGGGCTTGACTTTAATTTAAAAATATATATATAATAATAATAATCTCACATCATAGGCCAAAAAGGTGATTTAAAATGGTGTTTTACGATGCAAGGAACCACTTAGCAAACCAACATTCATTATGATTACTGGTATTGACAATTGAAGGCTGCTAGTCTCTGATCCCATGTACTTTATCTTCTGCCGTTGAGGCCTTGAGCAAGGCACTTAACCCCCCGACAAAGTTAAATACTGCACTGACAGGCTACTGTACAAAACACAACCCTCCATCAACCCTCCATGTGAAGAGCTACTGGGTGTGCAGGCTTTTGACCCAACCCTGCTCAAACACACCAGTCAGATTATCAAGATTCTGTTGAGCAGCTGATTTTTTTTCATTTTTACAATGTGGTGTTCGAGCAGGGCTGGAGTAAAAGTCTGCACCCCCAGTCCTGGACTGTCCTGGAGGATGGTTGGCCACTCTGCAACATTACAATTACAACTGAATAGGTTTTGTGTCTTTATAAAACAATTACCTCGTTCAATGAACCAAAGATCAAATGGCTAAGTTGGGCGAGTTTTCTAACTAAGATGTATTTGTAAACCTAAAATATGAATGTGAAATGTCAGAATAATAGTAGAGAGAATGATTGAATTCAGCTTTTATATCTTTAATCACATTCCAAGGGGGACAGAAGTGTACATACACTAAATTAGTATTTGGTAGCATTGCCTTTACATTGTTTAACAGTGGGTCAAACGTTTAGGGTAGCCTTCCACAAGCTTCCCACAATAAGTTGGGTACATTTTGGCCAATTCCTCCTGACAGAGCTGGTGTAACTGAGTCAGGTTTGTAGGCCTAGTTGCTCGCACACGCTTATTCAGTTCTGCCCACAAATTGTCTATAGGATTGAGATCAGGGCTTTGTGATGGCCACTCCAATACCTTGACTTTGTTGTCCTTAAGCCATTTTTCCACAACTTTGGAGGTATGCTTGGGGTCATTGTCCATTTGGAAGACCCATTTGCAACTAAGCTTTAACTTCCTGAATGATGTCTTGAGATGTTGCTTCAATATATCCACATAATTTTCCCCCTCGTGATGCCATCTATTTTGTGAAGTGCACCAGTCCCTCCTGCAGCAAATCACCCCCACATCATGATGCTGCCACCCCTGTGCTTCACGGCTGGGATGGTGTTCTTCGGCTTGCATGGTCATTATGGCCCAAAAGTTATTTTTGGTTCATCAGACCAGAGGACATTTCTCCAAAAAGTACGATATTTGTCCCCATGTGCAGTTGCAAACCGTGGTCTGGCTTTTTTTCTTGTGGTTTCGGAGCAGTGGCTTCTTCCTCGCTGAGCGGCCTTTCAGGTTATGTCAATATAGGACTCGTTTTACTGTGGGTATACCCGTTTCATCCAGCATCTTCACAAGATACTTTGCTGTTGTTCTGGGATTGATTTGCACTTTTCGCACCAAAGTACGTTAATTTCTAGGAGACAGAATGCATCTCCTTCCTGAGTGGTATGACGGCTGCGTTGTCCCATGGTGTTTATACTTGCGTACTATTGTTTGTACAGATGAACGTGGTACCTTCAGCCGTTTGGAAATTGCTCCCAAGGATGAACCAGACTTGTGGAGGTCTACAATTTTAAAGTCTTGGCTGATTTATCTGGATTTTCCCATGATGTCAAGCAACGAGGCACTGAGTTTGAAGGTAGGCCTTGAAATACATCCACAGGTACACCTCCAATTGACTCAAATTATGTAAATTAGCCTGTCAGAAGATTCTAAAGCCATGACAACATTTTCTGGAATTTTCTAAGCTGTTTAAAGGCACAGTCAACTTAGTGTACGTAAACTTCTGACCCACTGGAATTGTGATAGTGAATTATAAGTTAAATAATCGGTCTGTAAATAATTGTTGGACTTAAGTTACTTGTGTCATGCACAAAGTAGATGTCCTAACCGACTTGCCAAAACTATAGTTTGTTAACAAGAAATTTGTGGAGTGGTTGAAAAACGAGTTTTAATGACTCCAACCTAAGTGTATGTAAAGTTACGACTTCAACTGTAAATGTAACCAAGCAATTAGAATTTAGCTTAAATGTGTCTGGCATAACTCCAATCCTTCTATATGGCAACGAAATTTGAGGCCCCCTTTACAACTGAAAATATGGGATAAAACGCCCACTGAAATTGTACACCAGGAACTTTGTAAAGATATTCTAGGTGTACACAGAAATGCCCCTGTAGGGCAGAACTTGGGAGATTCCACCTAGCACTCCAAATTGAGAAAAGAGCCACCAAATTCTGGATTCACCGAACACACAGACCCTGCAAGCCAGAGTGACCCTTTAGAGCAACTGGCTCAAAAGCACCAGCTAAAATCAACCATTTGACCAGAACCAAAATACATACACTAATTTGTTACAAAACTAAATTATATTTAATCACATACTTCAATGTAAGCAAATTCTAAATAGAGATATACAATTAGCACAACATCTTTTTAAAACCAAATCATTCAAACAAAGGAAGACATTAACAATGTACAGACCCAGAGACCATAGCATGGCAATATAAACAGGAAGCCATAGAAAAACACGGAAGGTCAGAGAAGAAGAAAGAACTAGGTAAGCACTGTGGGTCAGGTGAATGAGAGAACGAGCAGCACGTCCTACTCCACTGCTCTAAATATGACAATCAGAGGTATTTATCTCCAGAAATGTAAAAAGAGTGTGAGAGGGAGAGAGAGACGCTTAGGTAAAGAAGCATGTAATGTGATTTAACCTCAGACCGTTTTGTTTTATGAGACGTCTGAAGGTAGGATAGGGACTACTCTACAGTTCGAAATGGTAACAGTCAGTGGAATTGAAATGGGCCATTGACTAAAATCACATTTGATGGAAGGGCAAAAACATTCAGGTCAATTCTCATGTTCAATGTCAGAGGATCTGGAAGTTGCTTTTCCGCCCTGTTTGAAAAAGCAACTAGCGGAAAACACTGCTAAGAGGACTAAGGGAAGCTTGACAGAGACTCAAATGGTGCTAACACTTGGAAGGGGCAGATTATACACACACACTCAAACTCTCACACACACACACACAAGAATTTGCATAATATTATGTAGGGCTGTGATGCCATTATCGCAATATTTTTCCCAAAGAAAAATTCAAACACGAAGCAGACCAAACTCTTTGCTCCTTTAAAAACCTGCTGTATGTAAAATATTGTGTGCTATAGCATCGGAAATAAATGCATGGTATTATCCCAGACCTAATATTAAGTCATGCAGGGATCCTTACACCCCCCACACATCTCTCACATACATGGCCAATGCATTAGAGGGATGACTCAACGGGGGGAGCCAAAGCCCCGAGCAATCAGTGCAGTGTTTCCCCTATATTCATTTAGTGGCCCACTGCTGCTAAATTACTACCACCGCTGCAAAAAGTATGTCAGTTTATATGTGTATATTTCTGCCGAGACACGCTTTTAAATGGATAGCCATTGGCTCAAGAACTGGAAGTTGAGACCAGATGTCCGTCTTGGGCCCAGGCATCCAGCCTGACAGTTGATTTAAACATCAGCCGTATGACTGGGCCCGTAATGAAACTATGGATTTTCCATTCATTCACTGACACAAACTGTCTCGTCCCGCCTGCTTACAGCACATACATTCTACGTGGCAGGCAGAAGTTTATCCAGGGGGCCGATATAGCCTAGTCTATAGCTGCTATGAGAAAGGAGGAAATAATACCATATAAAGCCAATAAGGAACATAGCACCTCTATTGTGTGTGTGTGTGTGTGTGTGTGTGTGTGTGTGTGTGTGTGTGTGTGTGTGTGTGTGTGTGTGTGTGTGTGTGTGTGTGTGTGTGTGTGTGTGTGTGTGTGTGTGTGTGTGTGTGTGTGTGTGTGTGTGTGTGTGTGTGTGTGTGTGTCAGTGTGTGTGTGTGTGTGTGTGTGTGTCGGAGTATGTGTTTCTGTCTTCACGAACGTGTGTGTGTGCATGTACTTTATAGGAATTTCTAGAGCAGTGCATCAGCTTTAATGAGGACCCTAGAGAGGGTGGTCTTAACAAGAACCCCAGGATGGTCCCCTGTCAGCATCAATGAGGGAGGTTGATGGTATGGCTAACATTTTGCAACAAAAACAAGTGTTTCTTTTTGGGCAAGTTCAGATGGTCCCCTCTGTTCGGGACCCTCTGTTTGGGACCCTCTGAATACAACACCCCTGGTGAAGTAAGGGGACCACATTGATTAAATGATCTGTCTATGATTGAATGTTCTTTCACAGACAGAGATACACACGTTTACCTGCCATGGGACATTGGCCAAAAGTGTCTGTGTGTGGATTGTGTGTGCACGTGCATATGTACGTTTGTGTGTACGTGCCTACACTTGTGTTATCCTAGCGGTTAGTAATCGAAAGTTTGCTGGTTCAAATTCCCAAGCCAACTAGGTGAAAAATCTGTCGATGTACCCTTGAGCAATGCACTTAAGCCTATTCGGCCCTGTAAGTTGCTCTGGATAAGAGTGTCTGCTAAATGACTAAAAAGTCTTTAAGACCGCAGATGTGGGGTGAGGTGATGCACAAGTGGTCCCTGAGGTGGGGACTAAATAACTTGTCATTGTAACAAGTGCTTAGTAGGGAGAGTCCAGGCTGACTGCAGCTCGATACAGAACCCTAGAGGGATACACACTACGCTATACAATCAACACCAAGAAGTAGGGAGAGTCCAGGCTGACTGCAGCTCCATACAGAACCCTAGAGGGATACACACTACGCTATACAATCAACACCAAGAAGTAGGGAAGCAGAACACACACGAATAGGGACTTACTAAATCAGCAAGACTGCCATCACCGCAGTCTTACTCATTTACACACACACACACACACACACACACACACACACACACACACACACACACACACACACACACACACACACACACACACACACACACACACACACACACACACACACACACACTTTTCCTCTGCAACATCAGCGTACTCTTCCTCATCCCACCATCCTCTTCAGGGCTATAATTACGGTTGCCATAGAAACAGAACAGTAGACCACCATTGGGGTCGGCAAAGACCAGGCATTCATTACAGTCTGTCTAAGTCTCTCTTTTTGCCATTCCAATCGATTCCAAATGGCTTTAAATACAAATACTGTACAACAGACATGTACTCGCAGAGGTTATCAGTAATAGAATATGTTTCAGTTAAAAGGTTGTGTTTTCCGCTTCTCTGCTAATATCCAGAGGAAAAGCATCCAGTGTAATTCCTGGTAAGTGAGACATGATCACCAGCCTTGCTCTGAGAGGACCAATGGTTTCCTTCCGTCCTCTCCTCTTGACTACCGGGCAGCTTTGACTAAAAGAGTTGTGAGGGAACATTCAAGCAAGGTCAAGAGACAACTCACACAGACATACACACACAGAGAAACGCACATCCCCACGAAGACACAAATGCACAGTGCACGCACACACAGCATGACTCACAAAAAGGGAATGTCCTGAAAAGAGACCAACGAGCACCCCCTGAAGCTACACGGACATAAAGCCAGCGTTGGCAATCACTACACAGCACTACAGATGAGAGGAAAATTGTCCTTTCCAATCTATGTTTTGTGTCACCTTAAGTCTTTTGGAATACTCTTACGACAAACTACATGACCACGGAGTGCCGGCTAGATACAACTACTTGACCACAACTAAATAACACAATCTGGTCTGGAACCTTGCTGGAACCTGCATTTCTAATCATTTGTTCCACAATACAAGAACAGGATGTCTGGCAGAGGCAACATTATCTGGTTACTAAGAGAATAGGAACTAGACCTATTACTTAGTGAACACTATTCTAGGGTCACATATATGTGCATGTTCATGTCTGTGTGTGTGCATGCGCTCTGGTGTGTGGGTCTAATGCATGTGCCAGTATGAAGTGTGCAGCATCTCTCCAGGGGTTCTGCTAGCAGTGCTTGAATTAGCCTAATCCACCAACGGCACGTGGTGAAAGGGGGGTATACAGCCTTCTGCTGCTCACCATGTTGGCTACTCCACTCGCTCACCAAACTCCCTAAAACCTGCTGGGAAGACAGAAACTCTCCATCATGGCCGCCTCTCAGTTTAAGTCGAGCCGGCCCCGAGCGAGGGCTCAATTAAAAACTGAGACATGCAGAGTTTGTACCGCAGATCATGTCAACTGTGTGCCTGCCAGATCATGTAAATGGAGTGCCGGCCAGATAATATAAAGAGTGCCGGCCAGATAATGTAAATGGAGTGCCTGCCAGATAATATAAACAGAGTGCCGGCTAGATAATGTAAACGGAGTGCCGGCCAGATAATGTAAACAGAGTGCCGGCCAG
The DNA here is from genome assembly GCF_021184085.1 of Oncorhynchus gorbuscha. Taxonomy (NCBI): domain Eukaryota; kingdom Metazoa; phylum Chordata; class Actinopteri; order Salmoniformes; family Salmonidae; genus Oncorhynchus; species Oncorhynchus gorbuscha. Next base: position 19,252,645 of record NC_060175.1, on the reverse strand, counting down.
ATGGTGTAAACGGAGTGCTGGCCAGATAATATAAACAGAGTGCCGGCAGATAATGTAAACGGAGTGCCTGCCAGATAATATAAACAGAGTGCCGGCCAGATAATATAAACAGAGTGCCGGCCAGATAATATAAACAGAGTGCCGGCCAGATAATATAAACAGAGTAATATAAACAGAGTGCCGGCCAGATAATATAAACAGAGTGCCGGCCAGATAATATAAACAGAGTGCCGGCCAGATAATGTAAACAGAGTGCCGGCCAGATAATATAAACAGAGTGCCGGCCAGATAATATAAACAGAGTGCCGGCCAGATAATATAAACAGAGTGCCGGCCAGATAATATAAACAGAGTGCCGGCCAGATAATATAAACAGAGTGCCGGCCAGATAATATAAACAGAGTGCCGGCCAGATAATATAAACAGAGTGCCGGCCAGATAATTAAACATTGTAAACAGAGTGCCGGCCAGACAATGGCCTGCCAGATAATATAAACAGAGTGCCGGCCAGATAATGTAAACGGAGTGCCGGCCAGATAATATAAACCTAATGTAAACCAGATAATATAAACAGAGTGCCTGCCAGATAATATAAACAGAGTGCCGGCCAGATAATATAAACAGAGTGCCGGCCAGATAATGTAAACGGAGTGCCTGCCAGATAATATAAACAGAGTGCCGGCCAGATAATATAAACAGAGTGCCGGCCAGATAATATAAACAGAGTGCCGGCCAGATAATATACATTTACATTTAGAGTGCTGGCCAGATAATATAAACAGAGTGCCGGCCAGATAATGTAAACGGAGTACCTGCCAGATAATATAAACAGAGTGCCGGCCAGATAATGTAAACAGAGTGCCGGCCAGATAATGTAAACAGAGTGCCGGCCAGATAATGTAAACAGAGTGCCGGCCAGATAATGTAAACAGAGTGCCGGCCAGATAATATAAACAGAGTGCCGGCCAGATAATATACATTTACATTTAGAGTGCTGGCCAGATAATATAAACAGAGTGCCGGCCAGATAATGTAAACTGAGTACCTGCCAGATAATATAAACAGAGTGCCGGCCAGATAATATAAACAGAGTGCAGGCCAGATAATGTAAACAGAGTGCCGGCCAGATAATGTAAACAGAGTGCCGGCCAGACAATATAAACAGAGTGCCGGCCAGACAATATAAACAGAGTGCCGGCCAGACAATATAAACAGAGTGCCGGCCAGATAATATAAACAGAGTGCCGGCCAGATAATATAAACAGAGTGCCGGCCAGAAACAGAGTAATGTAAACAGAGTGCCGGCCAGACAATATAAACAGAGTGCCGGCCAGACAATATAAACAGAGTGCCGGCCAGACAATATAAACAGAGTGCCGGCCAGACAATATAAACAGAGTGCCGGCCAGATAATATAAACAGAGTGCCGGCCAGATAATGTAAACAGAGTGCCGGCCAGACAATGTAAACAGAGTGCCGGCCAGACAATGTAAACGGAGTGCCTGCCAGATAATATAAACAGAGTGCCGGCCAGATAATGTAAACAGAGTGCCGGCCAGACAATGTAAACAGAGTGACGGCCAGACAATGTAAACGGAGTGCCGGCCAGATAATGTAAACGGAGGGCCGGCCAGATAATGTAAACGGAGTGCCGGCCAGATAATATAAATGGAGTGCCGGCCAGATAATGTAAATGGTGTGCCTGCGAGATAATGTAAACGGAGTGCCTGCCAGATAATGTAAACAGTGTGTCTGCCATATAATGTAAACAGAGTGCCTACCAGATAATGTAAACAGCGTGTCTGCCATATAATGTAAACTGAGTGCCTGCCAGATTAGGGTTAAGTGGCTCGCTCGACAGTTCTATCACCTTGTAGGTTCGGGGATTCGAACCAGCAAACTTTCAGTAACTGGCGCAACGCTCCAGTGTATTCACATGTAAACATGCATATGTAGATGAGTGCCTGAATATATGCCAACACATACGTCCCACTATGCTAATATCCTTGTCCAAATGGGGCCAGTTTTACAGGAGGGAGAAACAAGCATTAATAACAGAAGGAATCATCCACTGTAATTGGCGAGAGACAGAGAGACAGAGACAGAGAGAGAGAGCAAACAAACTAACAAACACTGGCCTAGGGACTAGCCGAGCAATCAGCCAGTCAGTCAACTAATTACTTTTCCCTTGGAGGAAAGAGGAAGAAAGGAGGGAGGGAAGAGAAATGGGAAATTTAGGACAGGAAAGAGGAAAATTGACAGTCACTAGTCAACCAGCGTGCTTGCAACATGTTCACTATACATGCTTGTTTAGCCATTAAGATAAGGAGGACTATGACTCACAAGTAACATGTTCACTATACATGCTTGTTTAGCCATTAAGATAAGGAGGACTATGACTCACAAGTAACATGTTCACTATACATGCTTGTTTAGCCATTAAGATAAGGAGGACTATGACTCACAAGTAACATGTTCACTATACATGCTTGTTTAGCCATTAAGATAAGGAGGACTATGACTCACAAGTAACATGTTCACTATACATGCTTGTTTAGCCATTAAGATCAGGATGTGTGGGAGGACTATAACTCACAAGTAAGCAGGACACATCTATTTCATACCAATGAGGAAAGAAAAAGAAACTTACAGAAACATCATCCAGTACAAATTCAATGTCAGATACAAGCACCCACAGATGGGAACGCATGCATGCAAACACTCACACGCACCCAAACACACAAAAGCCAAAACAGAGCCTCAGAGTACGAACTTCCATAAACCTCACATGGAAGACAGGGACAGAGAAAAGAAGAAAAGAGTTGCATACATGACTTATGAAAAGGCTCTTCAGTCAGAACAAGAAGACAAGCAGAAGGATTACAATTTCGCTATAAAGGGAGCCAGGGATGACATGCACTCTCTTGCATATACACACACACGAGAGAGCAGTTTTCTATGGTCAGTCAGATGGAAGAAAAAGAGAAGGTGGGTAGAGAGAGAGAGATGGATAGAAAGAGAAGTAGTGGCGGAGAGTGACAGAAAAGAGGGACGAGTGAGTTGTAAAAAGCCTAGGGCACCCAGCTAGCAGCTCTCTCTCTCTTCATCATCACTAAGAGCTCAGTTGTGTGTGCATCGTGGCAGGCCTCCAAAGTCTATCTGCAAAACTAATGCTAATGATAACATCAATACTCATATCTAACACGACTTGGCACAGGGCAGTGGACCAGCACTAGGCTATACGAGCCAGCATTGGTCAAAGGTCAACGCTACCCTCTTCACCGCTCCTTAATGCTAAAGGCTAATGCAAACCGGACTAGAACCCAGGGCAATGGAACAGCATTGAGACTATGCTAGCCAACCCAGGGAAGGCAGGCAGTTAGCCGTGACCAGGCTAAAGCTTCCTCCTCTGGAGATGGAGAAGACGATTAGGAAATAGGGCATGGGATGAGATAAGGTGTGCATGTGTGTAATCTCAGCCCTTGCATCCAATCACAGTTCCTGTATGCGTGCGTGTTATTTTAATCTTATTTAAAATAAAAGTGTTCATTCAGTATTGCTGTAATTGTCATTATTACAAATATATATATATATATATATATATATATATATATATATATATATATATATATATATATATATATAAATAAATTGGGCAATTAATCTGTATCGGCTTTTTTTGGTCCTCCAACAATCGGTATCGGCGTTGAAAAGTCATACTCGGTCGACCTCTAGTACTCAGATACAGATAGACACACTGTACTGAGATACATACAGATACACACACACAGTAATGCATATCACACACACACACACACGCACACACGTACACACGCACACCACTGACATACTAAAAATTCTGACTCATACCTAGTTTGCTTTGTGTATGCTAATCACCTTACAACTCGCTAAAGAGGAGGAAGTAATAAAAAAAGTATCTATTAAAAACCTATTAACCATGCGATAGGTAATACGATAAGCTTCATTCATTCAATTCACATAGGAACAATATACAGAACAAGCACATACATATGTGACTTAATTGTCCCCTATTTATCTTCAGAGTTTGTACTGTTAGGTGACATAAACTGGGATATGCTTAACACCCCGGCCGGCCTACAATCTAAACTAGATGGCCTCAATCTCACACAAATTATCATGGAACCTAACAGGTACAACCCTAAATCCATAAACACGTGCACCCTCATAGATATCATCCTGATCATCCTTCCCTCTAAATACACCTCCGCTGTCTTCAACCAGGATCTCTGCCTCATTACCTGCGTACGTAATGGGACCACCCCTCATCACTGTCAAATGCTCCCTAAAACACTTCAGCGAGCAGGCCTTTCTAATCGACCTGGCCTGGGTATCCTGGAAAGATATTGACCTCATTCCATCAGTAGAGGATGCCTGGAATTAGCATCGAATAGCCCCCGCGATATGCAACTTTTCAGGGAAGTTAGAAACCAATATTCACAGGCAGTTAGGAAAGTAAAAGCTAGCTCTTTCAAACAGAAATGAGCATCCTTTAGCTCAAAAGTGGGGGGTTTTTCGCGTTATTTGTAACTTATTTTGTACATAATGTTTCTGCAACCGTATCTTACAGAAAAAAAAGAGCTTCTGGATATCAGGACAGCGATCACTCACCTCGGATTAGACAAAGAGTTTTTCATCAACAAACAAGACGCACAAGACATTCTCCAAACACCCGGCAGGGCCGACATCCACTTTATTTTGCAAGAGGATGCGACACAGGTACAGAGGACAAAGAGCTGGATGCCTGGTTAAGGACCCGAAAAAGGTGAGTTGGAAAGCTGCCGTAACCGTCAATACTACTCGCCAACATGCAATTTGGGCAATAAACTAGACGAGGTACGATCACGAATACCCTACCAACGGCACATCAAAAACTGTAATATCCTATGTTTCACGGAATCGTGGCTGAATGACGACATGGATATTCAGCTAGCGGGATACACGCCTGGTTCACGAACTACTGCTCAGATAGAGTTCAGTGTGTCAAATCAGGGGGCCTGTTGTCCGGACCAGTGGCAGTCTCTATGGGGGTGCCACAGGGTTCAATTCTCAGGCCGACTCCTTTCTCTGTATACATCAATGATGTCGCTCTTGGCGCTGGTGATTCTCTGATCCACCTCTACGCAGACGACACCATTCTATATACTTCTGGCCCTTCTTTGGACCCTGTGTTAACAATCCTCCAGACGAGCTTCAATGCCATACAACACTGCTTCTGTGGCCTCCAACTGCTCTTAAATGCAAGCAAAACTAAATGCAGGCTATTCAACCGATCGCTGCCTGCACCCACCCGCCCGTCTAGCATCACTACTCTGGACAGTTATGTGGACAACTACAAATACCTAGGTGTCTGGCTAGGCTGTAAACTCTCCTTCCAGACTCACATTAAGCATCTCCAATCCAAAATGAAATCTAGAATCGGCTTCCTACTTCACAACAAAGCATCCTTCACTTATGCTGCCAAAGATAGTCAGTTTTACAAGGGTATCTTACCGATCCTAGACTTCGGCGATGTCATTTACAAAATAGCCTCCAACACAGAAAATTGGATGTCGTCTATCACAGTGCCATACATTTTGTCACCAAAGCATGTGCTCCAGCAGGTATACACTGGTCACCCCAAAAGCCAACCCCTGCCTTGGCCACCTTTCCTTCCAGTTCTCTGCTGCCGGCGAGGTAGCAGGTAGCCATTTCCTCACCTGTGTTTTGTGGGCTTTGTTTGTGTTTAGTTGCCTGTGAGCACGTCATGACTTCAAGTTTCCTTGTTTCTTTATTGTTTCGTTTGTTTCACGGAGATTAAAAATATGTGGAACTAAACTCACGCTGCACCTTGGTCCGCTCATTAAGACGATTGTGACAGTATCTCTACACATTCATCTTCTGCACATCTATCACTCCAGTGTTTAATTGCTAAATTGTAATTATTTTGCCACTACGGCCTATTTATTGCCTTACCTCCCTAATTTTACTACATTTGCACACAGTGTATATAGTCTTTTCTATTGTGTTATTGACTGTACGTTTCTTTATCCCATGTGTAACTGTGTTGTCGCACTACTTTGCTCTATCTTGGCCAGGTCGCAGTTGTAAATGAGAACTTGTTCTGGTTATATAAAAGTGAAATAAAGCAAGCAGTCTCACATCTTCACACTTCAGATTAGCACATGTGCATTCGCTGGCAATAGCTATAGTATTTCACCTAGATTGTATTAGTGTGATCATTGATCAGTGTAGGATTGAGTAAATGGAGACTAGCCCGTTAGCGTCTTTCCTTGCTAGCATTGAAACGTGACAGCATCTAAGCGCGTCAGCATCTAAGAGCGTCAGTATCTAAGCATGTAAGCATATTAGCATACTAACTTATAAACTAACCTTAAGAACGGGAAATATAGAAATAGTGCACATAGAACAGATCTACATCTTTTAAGACTTGCTTTCAATGAGAATGACAGATCTAGAACTCACAATTCTATTTGAATTTAGTTGGGTCACGGAAAAGTTACATAATGCAGCTTTAAGAGAAGCTCCATGTATTGTAGTCCATGTTGGCTGACTTCAGGGCTGCTCTTAGCCAAGGAACATACTGTCAGATACAATGGCTAAATAAAGGAATAACCTATTAGAGTTATGGTTGCCATGGCTACATAAAGTAATATATATAACTATTAGGTTTAGGCTTTATGTGGCTACATAAAGTAATAACCTATCTGGGTTGCTGTGGCTACATAAAGTAATAACCTATCAGGGTTTCTGTGGCTACATAAAGTAATAACCTATCTGGGTTTCTGTGGCTACATAAAGTAATAACCTATTAGGGTTGCTGTGGCTACATAAAGTAATAACCTATCAGGGTTTCTGTGGCTACATAAAGTAATAACCTATCAGGGTTTCTGTGGCTACATAAAGTAATAACCTATCAGGGTTTCTGTGGCTACATAAAGTAATAACCTATCTGGGTTGCTGTGGATACATAAAGTAATAACCTATCTGGGTTGCTGTGGCTACATAAAGTAATAACCTATTAGGGTTGCTGTGGCTACATGAAGTAATACCCTATCAGGGTTGCTGTGGCTACATAAAGTAATAACCTATTAGGGTTGCTGTGGCTACATAAAGTAATAACCGATTAGGGTTGCTGTGGCTACATGAAGTAATGAACTATCAGGGTTGCTGTGGCTACATGAAGTAATAACCTATTAGGGTTTCTGTGGCTACATGAGGTAATAACCGATTAGGGTTGCTGTGGCTACATAAAGTAACTCTTGAACGTGCCGTCCTTGGTCAGCTCTCCCGCTATCTCTCTCTGAATGACCTTCTTGATCCAAATCAGTCAGGTTTCAAGACTAGTCATTCAACTGAGACTGCTCTCCTCTGTATCACGGAGGCGCTCCGCACTGCTAAAGCTAACTCTCTCTCTCTCCTCTGCTCTCATCCTTCTAGATCTATCGGCTGCCTTCGATACTGTGAACCATCAGATCCTCCTCTCCACCCTCTCCGAGTTGGGCATCTCCGGCGCGGCCCACGCTTGGATTGCGTCCTACCTGACAGGTCGCTCCTACCAGGTGGCGTGGCGAGAATCTGTCTCCTCACCACGCGCTCTCACCACTGGTGTCCCCCAGGGCTCTGTTCTAGCTATACACCAAGTCACTTGGCTCTGTTATAACCTCACATGGTCTCTCCTATCATTGCTATGCAGACGACACACAATTAATCTTCTCCTTTCCCCCTTCTGATGACCAGGTGGCGAATCGCATCTCTGTATGTCTGGCAGACATATCAGTGTGGATGACGGATCACCACCTCAAGCTGAACCTCGGCAAGACGGAGCTGCTCTTCCTCCCGGGGAAAGACTGCCCGTTCCATGATCTCGCCATCACGGTTGACAACTCCATTGTGTCCTCCTCCCAGAGCGCTAAGAACCTTGGCGTGATCCTGGACAACACCCTGTCGTTCTCAACCAACATCAAGGCGGTGGCCCGTTCCTGTAGGTTCATGCTCTACAACATCTGCAGAGTACGACCCTGCCTCACACAGGAAGCTGCGCAGGTCCTAATCCAGGCACTTGTCATCTCCCGTCTGGATTACTGCAACTCACTGTTGGCTGGGCTCCCTGCCTGTGCCATTAAACCCCTTCAACTCATCCAGAACGCCGCAGCCCGTCTGGTGTTCAACCTTCCCAAGTTCTCTCACGTCACCCCGCTCCTCCGTTCTCTCCACTGGCTTCCAGTTGAAGCTCGCATCCGCTAAAAGACCATGGTGCTTGCCTACGGAGCTGTGAGGGGAACGGCACCTCAGTACCTCCAGGCTCTGATCAGGCCCTACACCCAAACAAGGGCACTGCGTTCATCCACCTCTGGCCTGCTCGCCTCCCTACCACTGAGGAAGTACAGCTCCCGCTCAGCCCAGTCAAAACTGTTCGCTGCTCTGGCCCCCCAATGGTGGAACAAACTTCCTCACGACGCCAGGACAGCGGAGTCAATCACCACCCTTCCGGAGACACCTGAAACCCCACCTCTAAGGAATACCTAGGATAGGATAAGTAATCCCTCTCACCCCCCTTTAAGATTTAGATGCACTATTGTAAAGTGACTGTTCCACTCGATGTCATAAGGTGAATGCACCAATTTGTAAGTCGCTCTGGATAAGAGTGTCTGCTAAATGACTTAAATGTAATGTAAATGCAATAAAGTAATAACCTATTAGGGTTGCTGTGGCTACATAAAGTAATAACCTATTAGGGTTGCTGTGGCTACATAAAGTAATAACCTATTAGGGTTGCTGTGGCTACATAAAGTAATAACCTATTAGGGTTGCTGTGGTTACATAAAGTAATAACCTATTAGGGTTGCTGTGGTTACATAAAGTAATAACCTATTAGGGTTGCTGTGGCTACATAAAGTAATAACCTATTAGGGTTGCTGTGGCTACATAAAGTAATAACCTATTAGGGTTGCTGTGGTTACATAAAGTAATAACCTATTAGGGTCGCTGTGGCTACATAAAGTAATAACCTATTAGGGTTGCTGTGGCTACATAAAGTAATAACCTATTAGGGTTGCTGTGGCTACATAAAGTAATAACCTATCAGGGTTGCTGTGGCTACATAAAGTAATAACCTATCAGGGTTGCTGTGGTTACATAAAGTAATAACCTATTAGGGTTGCTGTGGCTACATAAAGTAATAACCTATTAGGGTTGCTGTGGCTACATAAAGTAATAACCTATTAGGGTTGCTGTGGCTACATAAAGTAATAACCTATTAGGGTTGCTGTGGCTACATAAAGTAATAACCTATCAGGGTTGCTGTGGCTACATAAAGTAATAACCTATTAGGGTTGCTGTGGTTACATAAAGTAATAACCTATTAGGGTTGCTGTGGCTACATAAAGTAATAACCTATTAGGGTTGCTGTGGCTACATAAAGTAATAACCTATTAGGGTTGCTGTGGCTACATAAAGTAATAACCTATTAGGGTTGCTGTGGCTACATAAAGTAATAACCTATTAGGGTTGCTGTGGCTACATAAAGTAATAACCTATTAGGGTTGCTGTGGCTACATAAAGTAATAACCTATTAGGGTTGCTGTGGCTACATAAAGTAATAACCTATCAGGGTTGCTGTGGCTACATAAAGTAATAACCTATGGGTTGCTGTGGCTACATAAAGTAATAACCTATTAGGGTTGCTGTGGCTACATAAAGTAATAACCTATTAGGGTTGCTGTGGCTACATAAAGTAATAACCTATTAGGGTTGCTGTGGCTACATAAAGTAATAACCTATTAGGGTTGCTGTGGTTACATAAAGTAATAACCTATTAGGGTTGCTGTGGCTACATAAAGTAATAACCTATTAGGGTTGCTGTGGCTACATAAAGTAATAACCTATTAGGGTTGCTGTGGCTACATGAAGTAATACACTATCAGGGTTGCTGTGGCTACATAAAGTAATAACCTATTAGGGTTGCTGTGGCTACATAAAGTAATAACCTATTAGGGTTGCTGTGGTTACATAAAGTAATAACCTATTAGGGTTGCTGTGGTTACATAAAGTAATAACCTATTAGGGTTGCTGTGGTTACATAAAGTAATAACCTATTAGGGTTGCTGTGGTTACATAAAGTAATAACCTATTAGGGTTGCTGTGGTTACATAAAGTAATAACCTATTAGGTAAATGAGAGGACTGAGTGTATCGCACACAAGCCCAAGTAACAGTGGGTCAAAAGAGGTGTGTGTGTGTGTGTGTGTGTGTGTGTGTGTGTGTGTGTGTGTGCGTGCGTGTGTGTGTGTGTGCGTGCGTGCGTGCGCGCGTGCGATTGGCATCTCTAGTTGGCACCGGTCAAAGGTACTGCAGGACAGTAAGTCTACCACCATACTGAGAGCACCACCAGACCTTCAAGTGTGCCAATAAAATGCCCAAAGTACCAACACCTGCAAACAATAAAAGTCCAATGCTCCACCAAAGCAATGCCAAGCACATCAAAAGGAACAAAGACACTTTAAAGAGACTTTTAAAACATGTTTTAATGTTTTATAGTTTGGGCCCTTCACAGACAAATAAACCAAATCTTTGACCTTGTTGTAAAATTCAATCATTTCAAGCTACGAGGACCTAAAAAAAACTAATGCCACAACTAGCAACCATAAGGCTTTAAATCTAGACCTCATAGAATGACTAATGGTTACGGTCTAGAAGGTAGGGTGTATTAGTGTGACATAAGAGGGGGTGTGAGACAGTGGTTTAATGAGAGCTTCCAACCCGAACCAATACTGTTAAAGTCTGTTAAGAGATCCCTCATTACTGTCTCCAATCCATCGCACCTACCACTGGGCCTAGCACTATGTGTGTGTGTGTGTCTCCGTGTGTGTGCGTGCATGCATGCGTGTGTATACCTGCATGTGAACACGTGTATGTGCGTGCCTGTGTGTGTCTTTGTGTGCGAGTGTGTATTCATATTTGCCTAGCTGTGTGTCAAACAGCCTTGTCCTTAATTAAACTAAATGAGAGGAAAATTGAGGGCACTAGCTGCATCTCATTGCAAAATCCACTCTGCTCTCCCTCTGCCTATTATCTGACACACAGGGAACTCTTTGATCAGAGCAGGAGAGAGCGATCGAGAGAGAGAGAGCGATCGAGAGAGAGAGAGAGCGATCGAGAGAGAGAGAGAGCGAGAGAGAGAGAGAGAGAGCGAGAGAGAGAGAGAGAGCGATCGAGAGCGAGAGCGAGAGCGAGAGCGAGAGCGAGAGCGAGAGAGAGAGAGAGAGAGAACACGTGAGATAGAGAGCACGCGTGAGATAGAGACAGAGCACGCATGAGAGCACGCGTGAGATAGAGACAGAGCACGCGTGAGAGCACGCGTGAGATAGAGAGAGAGCACGCGTGAGATAGAGAGAGAGCACACGCGTGAGATAGAGAGAGAGCACGCGTGAGATCGAGAGAGAGCACGCGTGAGATCGAGAGAGAGCACGCGTGAGATCGAGAGAGAGCACGCGTGAGATCGAGAGAGAGCACGCGTGAGATCGAGAGAGAGCACGCGTGAGATCGAGAGAGAGCACGCGTGAGATCGAGAGAGAGCACGCGTGAGATCGAGAGAGAGCACGCGTGAGATCGAGAGAGAGCACGCGTGAGATCGAGAGAGAGCACGCGTGAGATCGAGAGAGTGCACGCCTGAGATCGAGAGAGTGCACGCCTGAGATCGAGAGAGTGCACGCCTGAGATCGAGAGAGTGCACGCCTGAGATCGAGAGAGTGCACGCCTGAGATCGAGAGAGTGCACGCCTGAGATCGAGAGAGTGCACGCCTGAGATCGAGAGAGAGCACGCGTGAGATCGAGAGAGAGCACGCGTGAGATCGAGAGAGAGCACGCCTGAGATAGAGAGAGCACGCCTGAGATAGAGAGAGCACGCCTGAGATAGAGAGAGCACGCCTGAGATAGAGAGAGAGCACGCCTGAGATAGAGAGAGAGCACGCCTGAGATAGAGAGCACGCGTGAGACAGAGAGAGAACACACGAGAGGGGGAGCGCGAGCAAGAGGGAGAGCACGCGAGAGAGGAGGATCGCGAGCGAGAAGGGGGGAGCGCGAGCGAGAAGGGGAGCGCGAGCGAGAGGGGACGCGAGCGAGAGGGGAGCGAGCGAGAGGGGGAGCGCGAGCGAGAGGGGGAGCGCGAGCGAGAGGGGGAGCGCGAGCGAGAGGGGGAGCGAGCGAGAGAGGGGGAGCGAGAGAGAGGAGGATCGCGAGCGAGAAGGGGGAGCGCGAGCGAGAAGGGGGCGCGAGCGAGAGGGGGGAGCGCGAGCGAGAGGGGGGAGCACGAGCGAGAGGGGGGAGTACGAGCGAGAGGGGGGAGCACGAGCGAGGGAGAGGAAGCGAGCAGGAGAGGGAGTGTGAGCGAGAGAGGGAGCGTCTGCTAAATGACTTAAATGTAAATGTAAATGTGAGCGAGAGAGGGAGAGCAGGACAAAGAGAAAGAGAGAGAGAGAGAGAGAGAGAGTAGGGGAGAGAGAGCAGGAGAGAGAGCGAGCTATTTCTTCAGAGAAAGCTTTGGAGCCAGACTCAGGGGAAGAGAGAAAGAGAACAAGAGAGAAGAGAAGAGTCACTGGAATAACTAAGACGTTCACTCCTCTTTTAAGAATAGGCTGTGTCTGTGTGCTTCTAAGCTCGGGCCATCAATGAGCTGGTGTGAGCAGATGCACCTTCTAACATACAGTGGAGACACGCACACACACCCCAATATTAGCAGACACATGCAGACACACCCACAGCAGTTATCACGGTGTGAGAATCTACCATAGTGTTTAAGGTGTGTGAATGAAACCAGCCATTATATCCCTCTTCTTTTTTAGTCTTCAGGGAACAATGTTCTTTCTTACGTTCCTTGTTAGTTCAGAAGAAGACAGGCAGGCTGCCCATCCAACACACTGTAGCATACCTGGGCATTACTGATTTGAGCTAATTAAAAGCCACATGCTTCATCAATATACACACAGGCAGACAAACGCAGGTACACACATGCAAACACACAGACTCTCACACACATAGTTCCTGGAGTGCAGCTGTGATGGCTTGGAGCATTATCAGTGTGAAACATAAGAGATTGGCCAGGCTTCACTTCCTAGCTCGGTTCTAGCTCAGCCTGTATCGGCGTCAGGCCAATACAGTGCCCCATTTACACTACAGGGCAGTGGAAACTGCACTGTGCTGCCTTGAATATTTTCTTTATCACATAGTCCATTCCAGCACAGTTCAAGCAACTTACCAGCTCAATTTGGTCAGCGTAAGAAGGCCAGCCTAGTGCTACAGGTTTGACCCTGTAATGTGAATCACTTGTATATCATAATACTGATCATCTTAACAAAACTATAATAGAATACTTCCTGATAATTTGATGCAGTTGATCCTGATCATGCCCTTCTCTCGCATCTGTCCATCCATCACTCTTTCTGTCTCTCTGATTGAACTGAGAATTGCAACATCTCATTCATCTGTTCACACACTGCCAATGGAAGAACAGACACAAGAAAAAACAAATGCACACAAACACACATTCACACATACACAGACTTTAACAACACGTTTTCTGTGAATGTAATCTAAAAGATTGTGGGCGTGCTCTAACAAATCAAGCCATATGTTAACATATATTACAGGTGAGAGAACAGCTGGTGATATAGAGGGAATGGGAGAGAGGGAGAGAACAGCTAGTGATATAGAGGGAATGGGAGAGAGGGAGAGAACAGCTAGTGATATAGAGGGAATGGGAGAGAGGGAGAGAACAGCTGGTGATATAGACGGAATGGGAGAGAGGGAGAGAACAGCTAGTGATATAGAGGGAAAGGGAGAGAGGGAGAGAACAGCTAGTGATATAGAGGGAATGGGAGAGAGGGAGAGAACAGCTGGTGATATAGAGGGAATGGGAGAGAGGGAGAGAACAGCTAGTGATATAGAGGGAATGGGAGAGAGGGAGAGAACAGCTGGTGATATAGAGGGAATGGGAGAGAGGGAGAGAACAGCTGGTGATATAGAGGGAATGGGAGAGAGGGAGAGAACAGCTGGTGATATAGACGGAATGGGAGAGAGGGAGAGAACAGCTAGTGATATAGAGGGAATGGGAGAGAGTGAGAGAACAGCTAGTGATATAGAGGGAATGGGAGAGAGTGAGAGAACAGCTAGTGATATAGAGGGAGGGAAAGAGAAAGAGTGATGAGCATTTTAAATGAATCAGGATGACAGTAAACCTATTCACTCCCAAAAACAATGTGTTGAAATGACCCTCCCTATACACAGATGGACTACCGGTGTGTGTGTCTATCTTTGACAGTGTGTGTGTTATCCATGTCATTGGGTCTGGTTTGGGCCCCGTCTGTTTGCCAGGCTTGGCCAGCAGACCTCTCTCTCAGTATGCCTCCTCAACCCAGGAGAAAAGGACTGGACAGTCCACACACACCATCCTTCTATTATACTACTGTCTGTCTCGGTCCATCTGTCCATCTCTTTTTGTTGTATTCCTTCCCTGCCTTTGTCCTTTCTATCCATCCCACTGCCCTTAACACTCTTGATCCTGCCCTCTCCTTCCGTCTCCCCCATCCCTCTCCTCCTCCTTCCTTCCGTCTCTCCCATCCCTCTCCTCCTCCTTCCTTCCGTCTCTCCCCTCCCTTTCCTCCTCCTTCCTTCCGTCTCTCCCATCCCTCTCCTCCTCCTTCCTTCCGTCTCTCCCCTCCCTTTCCTCCTCCTTCCTTCCGTCTCTCCCATCCCTCTCCTCCTCCTTCCTTCCGTCTCTCCCCTCCCTTTCCTCCTCCTTCCTTCCGTCTCTCCCCTCCCTTTCCTCCTCCTTCCTTCCGTCTCTCCCCTCCCTTTCCTCCCTCCTTCCTCTCCCCATCCCTCTCCCCTCCCTTTCCTCCTCCTTCCTTCCTTCCCCTCCCCTCCCTTTCCTCCTCCTTCCTTCCGTCTCTCCCATCCCTCTCCTCCTCCTTCCTTCCGTCTCTCCCCTCCCTTTCCTCCTCCTTCCTTCCGTCTCTCCACTCCCTCTCCTCCTCCTTCCTTCTGTCTCTCCCTCCCTCTCTTCCATCTCTCCCTCCCTCTCTTCCATCTCTCCCTCCCTCTCTTCCATCTCTCCCTCCCTCTAGCTATCACAGGAGGCTGGGTCCCATCTGCAGCTTACCCTTAAAAGAGAGAGAAAGAGACAGAGATAGAGAGAGAGGAGAGAGAGAGAGACAGAGATAGAGAGAGAGGAGAGAGAGAGAGAGAAAGAGAGCGAGAGGTAGGAGGGGGTTTAGTTGCCAGGCGGGTCGGTCCCATCATTACCATGCCTGTGGCGAGACTGTGGGGGGTTGATGTCAGTCTGCCAAGTCTCCGACACACAGAAAGACACACTGTACACTTACACACAACGGCAGATTGACACACACACAAATCATTACGTGCCTGTAGGACAACAATGATCAGTCAATTAGCCTCTGACACACACAGTGCTCATGGATACACCCGTCACTCTGGAATACCAACGACCGTGTACCATGTCAACGTGGCCAAGAAGATTACACAAACGTGTAATATTTGAAAGACTAACCATTTAACTGCAGGGTAAGCGAATCAATTTCCTATCAAGACCATGCTGGTCAAGTTCAATAGCTAACACTTCAGAACATTTAGACTGTTCATTAATGATGCCTACATCAGGATAGAATGAAAAACAACTAAATGTCCCCTCCACTTTCCACTCCAATAAATCTTCTGTGGATTCTATGTCAGAGTCAGAGGACCCTCTGAGTGTGTGGTGGGGCATGTGGGAAACCCTTCAGTAGGACAACCTGTGTCTGGCACCTCCTGGCACAGTGGCCAGAGAGCAGATGGGAGCGTTGTACCCCCTCTGGAGAAACAGCTGACAATTGCTAACGGTATGGTAATACCAGGGTGGGGTGGGATATGTCGATAGGGAGGACTAGGGGAGGGATGGAGGGAAAGGAGGGAGAGGAGGGAGAGAGGGGGCGAGGGAGAGAAGAAGGAGGGAAGGGGATGGAGAGAAGGAGGGAGAGGGGAGGGGGAGAGAGAGAAAGGAAGGAGAGGGGAGGGAGAGAGGTAGGGGGGGGGGGAGAGAGAGAAAGGAAGGAGAGGGGAGGGAGAGAGGTAGGGGGGAGGGGCAGAGAGAGAAAGGAAGGAGAGGGGAGGGAGAGAGGTAGGGGGAGGGGAGAGAGAGAAAGGAAGGAGAGAAGGAGCGGTAGGATAGGGGGAGAGAGCGGAAGGAGAGAGGGAGAAAGAGGAAGGAGAGGGGGAGAGAGGAAGGAGAGGGGGAGAGAAGGAAGGAGAGGGGGGGGAAGAGGGGGGGAAGGAGGAGGGGGAGAGGGAAGGAGAGGGGAAGGAGAGGGGGAGAGAGGAGGAGAGGGGGAGAGGGGGAGAGGGGGACAGAGGAAGGAGAGGGGGACAGAGGAAGGAGAGGGGGACAGAGGAAGGAGAGGGGGACAGAGGAAGGAGAGGGGGACAGAGGAAGGAGAGGGGGACAGAGGAAGGAGAGGGGAGAGAGCGGAAGGAGAAGGGGAGAGAGAGGAAGGAGAGGGGGAGAGAAAGAGGAAGAAGAGCGGGAGAGAAAGAGGAAGGAGAGGGAGAGAGAGAGGAAGGAAGGAGGGAGGGGGAGCGAGAGAGAGATAGGATAGAGGGGGAGCGAGAGAGAGAGAGAGGTAGGATGGAGGGAGGGGGAGCGAGAGAGAGGTAGGAGGGAGGGAGGGGGAGCGAGAGAGAGGTAGGAGGGAGGGAGGGGGAGCGAGAGAGAGGTAGGAGGGAGGGAGGGGGAGCGAGAGAGAGGTAGGAGGGAGAGAGAACGAGAGAAAGCAGGGAGGGAGGGGGAGAATGAGAGGAAGGAGGGAGGGGAGAATGAGAGGAAGGAGGGAGGGGGAGAATGAGAGGAGGGAGGGGAGAGGGAGAGAGGAATGAGGGAGAGGTTGAGAGGGAGGGGGAGTGAGAGAGAAAGGAGAGGGAGAGAGAGGGGGAGGGAGGAGGGGGAGAGAGAGAGGGAAGGTGGGGGGAGAGAGGAAGGAGAGCGGGGGAGATGGAGAGAGGTAGGAGAGCGGGGGAGAGGAAGGAGAAGGTGAGAGAGAGAAAGGAGGGAGGGGGAGAGAGGTAGGAAAGGAGAAGGAAGTAAAGGGAGACAGAGGTTTTATATTAAACTAATCAGCAACAGAATCCTTCAGAGAAAGAGAGGGTTGTGTTAAAAGGAAATGGTGGAGACCATGGGACAATCATGAGACTGATAAATGAGGTCACAGATAGAACATAAAACATGCACACCCACTTTGTCTCTCCCTTTTCTATTACCCCTCCCTCCTCTAACTCTCTCTTTCACTCACTCTTTCGTTCTCTCTCTACAGCTGGGAGAGGGAATCGCTACAGGGAGTTTGGTCCCCAAAGACAGACTGATCCATCCATCCATTCAACAGCCTTTCTTACCATCTCTCCCTATTTCTCTTTCCACCTCTCTCTTTCTCTCGGTCTCGCTCCATCTCTCCCAAACACACAAACAGCTCCCGTATGTCTGTACAAGCTACATTCTCTCTCTCTCACACAGCTCCCTTATGTATGTACAAGCTAAACTTATATTATGAAACACAAAAGCATGAAACACTGACAGACTAACATTCATGGTGGAACCGAATGCATACAAACAACCACACACACACACAACCACACACACACACACAAACAACCAACCACACACACACAACCAACAACACACACACACACAACCACACACACACACACACACACACACACACACACACACACACACACACACACACACACACACACACACACACACACACACACACACACACACACACACACAGAGAGTGTGTGTGTGCTTGGGGACAAGCCAGAGCCTTTCCCCCACTTCACATTTCAACAGATCCATCAAAAAGAGCTTCCACCGCACGTTGCTAATCCACTGTTCTCCCTCGTCATTCTCTCTACCTCCTCTCTCTCTCATCCTCCCTCCCTCCATCATCATCTCCTCCTCCATTCTCCGTCTCTTTCCAAGTACGCTGAGTTGGGCCTAGTTGATCTGGGAGATGACACATTTACATTTGAGTCATTTAGTAGACGCTCTTACACAGAGAAAGAGCAAACAACTCCTTACTGGTCCCCCGTGGGAATCCAATCCACAACGTCACAACCATGGTGCTAAAAGCTCCATGCTCTACCAACTGAACAACACAGTACACACACAGAGAAACACACAAGCCCACACACACAGAGAAACGCACAAGCCCACACACACAGAGAAACGCACAAGCCCACACACACAGAGAAACGCACAAGCCCACACACACAGAGAAACGCACAAGCCCACACACACAGAGAAACGCACAAGCCCACACACACAGAGAAACACACAAGCCCACACACACAGAGAAACACACAAGCCCACACACACACAGAAACACACAAGCCCACACACACACACACACAGAGAAACGCACAAGCCCACACACACAGAGAAACGCACAAGCCCACACACACAGAGAAACACACAAGCCCACACACAAGCCCACACACACAGATAAACACACAAGCCCACACACACAGAGAAACACACAAGCCCACACACACACGCAAACACTCATGCAAACACGCACATATGCATGCCGGTATAACGGTGCATGATGGAGAACTAGTAGAGAAGTATTGTACTTGGTGACGTGGCTACTAATATGTGTTGGATTTATTTAAAAAACCTAAGGTCCATGTCTTATTCAACGTGTTTTATGGGATAATTAATAGCAGTTAGGCCAAATGAAATGTTTCATTCAATATTCTTTTAAATATTTAGTTTTTGATACTTCAATGGGTCTTAAAATTCTAAATCAAATAGCAAAAGTATCCTTGGTATGACCTTCTTAAAACCTTGTTTTGTCTTGACACAGATGTACAAGCACACAAACACACGTATGTAATAACAGCTTAGCTCTCTCTTTCTACACACAGAGACGTTGCACACACATTAAATAACACACACACACACACACACACACACACACACACACTCACTCAGATACAAAGATTTCAAAATGCAAACACGTAGACACACGATTATACATTCATAATGGTGAATCAATGACAGACAGGCCTTCAGAAGAACAGACAAGGTAACTTGGGGAATTACAATGAGCTCCTATCTACCCCAAGAGCTCTGTCCTTAGACTACAAACAAACACAAACACAAATGTGTATGACAAACCATCATGAACACTTACCAAACACAATCCACAGTCAACATACACAGCGTAGGTACTAATACTGAGACAAAACCAACACAACACCACCAACAACAATAACCACCACGCTCTTGGGATGATCACCAAAGATTCAGGGGGAGTAATATTGTGTTGAGGATCAGCGCGTTTCTGGGATAATGGTGTTGATGTGAGCCATAACCAGCCTTTAAAAGCAGGGTAGTCAATTAGGCAGGTTACCTTAGTGTTCTTGGGCACAGGGACTATGGTGGTCTGCTTTAAAACATGTTGGTATTACAGACTCAGTCAGGAAGAGGTTGAAAATGTCATTGAAGACACTTGCCTGTTGGTCAGCGCATGCTCGCAGTACACGTCCTGGTAATCAGTCTGGCTCTGAGGCCTTGTGAATGTTGACCTGTTTAAAAGGTCTTACTCACATCGGCTGTGGAGAGCATGATTGCACAGTCTTCTGGAACAGCTGGTGCTCTCATGCATGTTTCAGTGTTGTTTAGCTCGTCTGGTAGGCTGGTGTCACTGGGCAGCTCCCGGCTGTGCTTCCCTTTGTAGTCTGTAATGGTTTGCAAGCCCTGCCACATCCGACAAGCGTCAG
The DNA here is from genome assembly GCF_021184085.1 of Oncorhynchus gorbuscha. Lineage (NCBI taxonomy): Eukaryota > Metazoa > Chordata > Actinopteri > Salmoniformes > Salmonidae > Oncorhynchus > Oncorhynchus gorbuscha. Next base: position 19,232,777 of record NC_060175.1, on the reverse strand, counting down.
AGACGGTGTAGAACAATTCGATCTTAGTCCTGTACTGATGTTTTGCCTGTTTGATGGTTGTCCGGGTTACAGTCCCGCTTCTTGAGCTTCCGGGTTACAATCCCACTCCTTGAAAGCGGCTGCTCTAGCCTTTAGCTCAGTGCCTATGTTGCCTATAATCCATGAGTTCTGGTTGGGGTATGTACGTACAGTCACTGTGGGGATGACGTCATCGATGCATTTATTGATGAATCCAATGATTGATGTGGTGTACTTCTCAATGACATCGGAGGAATCCCGGAACATGTTCCAGTCTGTGACAGCAAAACAGTCCTGTAGCTTAGCATCTGCTTCATCTGACCACTTTTTTATAGACCGAGTCACTGGTGCTTCCTTGCATAAATTTTTGCTTGTAAGCAGGAATCAGGAGGATATAATTATATGGTCAGATTTGCCAAATGGAGGGCGAGCAAGCGTCTCTGTATGTGGAGTTTTTTTCACTCTGGTTGCACATTTAACATTTAGTAAGACGGTTTTAAGTTTCCCTGCATTAAAGTCCCTGGCCACTAAGAGTGCCGCCTCTGGGTGAGAGTTCCCCTGTTTGCTTATGGCAGAATACAGCTCATTGAGTGTGGTCTTAGTGCCAGCTTCCGTCTGTGGTGGTATGTAGACAGCTATGAAAAATACAGATGAAAACTCTTTAGGTAGATAGAGTGGTCTATCTAGCTTATCATGAGATACTCTACCTCAGGCGAGCAAAACCTCGAGACTTCCTTAGATATCGTGCAACAGCTGTTTTTTATAGAAATACATAGACCGCCGCCCCTTGTCTTACCAGACGCCGCTGTTCTATCCTGCCGTTACGGCGTATAACCAGCCAGCTGTATGTTGATAATGTCGTCGTTCAGCCACGACTCTGTGAAGCAGAAGATATTACGTTTCTGAATGTCCTGTTGGTAGTTTAATATTCCGCGTAGGTCATCTATTTTATTTCCAAAGATTGCACGTTTTCTAGCAAAATGGAAGGAGGTGGGTTGTTTATTTGATCGCCTATGAATTCTCAGAAGGCAAACCGCCCTCCGGCCCCTTTTTCTCCGCCTTCTCTTCACACAAATGGCGCCTGGGCCTGTTCCCGGGAAAGCAGTATATCATTCGCATCAGACTCGTTAAAGGAAAAAAGGATTATGCCAGTTTGTGGTGAGTTCTGATGTCTAGAAGCTATTTTCAGTCATAAAAGAGAGTAGCAGCAACATTATGTACAAAATAAGTTTTAAAAAATAAGTTACAAACACCACAAAGAAACAAACAATAAAAACACAATTGGTTAGGAATATGTAAAACGTCAGTCTTCATCTCCGGCGCCATTTTGTGTCTCAGTAGTGAGTGGAGTTACAAACAGACTGTACTAAACAAGTTCAATGTCTTACCTGTGATTAAATGTTTTCCACATAGCTACATGTAGCCTATTAGGACACCATGTCCCCACATTTCCCACTCTCTCACGCCAAATAGCCTGAAGCCACAGGGCTCTTCTCGACAGCTCTATTTCCCTTCGTGGGAGGATTGCAAACCGTAGGTCGAGATTTTTTTAGATGGCTACATGTACATTGAACAACAAAGCAGCTTTTTAGCATGTTTTGTTATTTCAAAAAATGTACGACGAAGTTGCCTCTTTTATAATGGAGATCAATAGGAAAGATTGCTGGTTTTCCCCCATTTGTTGACGTGGTCAAGGGAAATTCCTCATTATTACATGAATATCGGCTGTATCCTGTATCCATAAAACTATAAGACCACACCTGTTGTCTGAGTGGCCATTCAAAGGGCATGGAGCTTTGATTGATGGACCACACTGTCTTCAGGAGGATGTTAAAGAGACGAGTACGAGAAAATGGAAGAAATGTATCTCACCTAGTAAGAACAAGAAGCCGAAAAGACTGATGCTCATAGGTTACTACTCCAGTAGTAAGGTTTTGAATAAGTACCAACGGCTATAAGAGCCAAGTATCTATGAGGGCAAATCTATTCTTCATTCCTAATGTCACTAGATAAGGAATAGGGGAACATACAGACACAGTAGGGCAGGGCGATATGACCTAAAAAATCATCTTGATTTTTTTCAAACTTACAGCCGATTCACAATCATTTCTTTCCTTCTGTTTTCTCTAAATAAGGGTTGTTGTACAATTAAAAAGGTCAAATACACTGCATTTCAAAACAGTCAGCAATAATCTAATGAATTCAGCGCTTGTGAAGTTATACCCAGGCTAAGTAGAAGTCTTCCACGACCATAAAGCCCCACTTATCATTTCATTATCAAAATAGTTTAACCTGCTTTTTTTGTTGTTGCAATATTCTCTGATCTGGCATTCAAAACATGTTTTGTTTTACTAGAACCATGCATAATGCACATTGACTAATAATGACTCATTTCTTGTAGCAGGCATTGGGCTATAGATTAGCACAACTCTCAATATCTCAAGCCCACGTGCTAGTGATTAGTCAGCTAATCTTTTATATGTCAAGTTTAGCCAGCTTGGATCTATTTGCTCGGTAACGAGGTTGAACAGTTGAGCTGTTATCAACACACCCTTCTGTCTGTCTCCAACTGTTTGAACAGCTTGTTAGCCTGTCCACTTTGTTCAGATGTTAAATCAAGAGACCTACCTTATTTCTCAGAATTAGCTTGTGTAGCCAATCCCTTATATAACTGTGTTTTATGCTTATTGCACATTTTAAAAAAAACACAAAACAGACTAGACAGCTAGGATAACAGTATTTGTCTAAAATGCTGCAAGCGGAACCCAAATGCGCATGCAACAAACTGAGCATTCATTTTCCAGGATCAATGTTCATTCCTACTCTCGTTTTAGTAGTGTCGGCTTGCAATGAGAGTAGTTGAGACATAAAAAGGATATCATTAGAAAAGTTAACATTATTTTACTGTAATTGGGGATAAGTTTCAATGTCTTTTGGTGTCCATATGACCGATTCTGTTGGACCAAACCTCAAATGCAAATAGCGATTTGAAACCGCTTGTCAGAGGAAGACGTGATCTCTCAACTTTGTTGGTGTGAGTGGCAGGGGAAGGGGCTTGGAGTATGTGTGTAAAAACTATTGGTCTCTAAATCCGGACAAATGACAGTCCATGTAAAAAATAGTTCATTAAATCGAGCTAGAAGGAGCAAACGGTTGGCTGGTATGCCCTCACCAGTCTGAGCAGTCGGCTGTGAATGCTCCCACCCGCTATATACTTCTGACGGACTGGTTTGTTTCCTCCCTCTATAGTGCTGTCTGGTTAGAACATGATGTTGAGGCCCCTCACTGTACTCTAAATATTCACCACAACACACACATCTGTTTCCTTTGAAGATGTTTATATGGAGTTTGGGAATCCAAATGACTTGGAATCTTGTTGTGGTTATTTGGATGCACGCACAACGTTCAGACCTTCGTGTTACCGTTGACAATAAAAAGTCCTCAGAAAGATGCGTCTTCTCCCTACGGACGACAATAAGACTCTGACCTGAGTGGGCGGGCGGGTGCAGTGTCCAGATACGCATTTCCAAACCCTCTGAATGGTTGGGAATGGCAAGGCTATGGTGGGTGAGGGATGACTAAGGTAGGCTGAGCAGCCAAACTGAAGGGACTGTGAGGGGGAGTTAGGAAGAGAGAAGAGGAGCAGGACAGCCTTTTTACAGTGTGTAAACCATAGAGGAAGAGAGAAGAGGAGCAGGACAGCCTTTTTACAGTGTGTAAACCATAGAGGAAGAGAGAAGAGGAGCAGGACAGCCTTTTGTGTAAACCATAGAGGAAGAGAGAAGAGGAGCAGGACAGCCTTTTTACAGTGTGTAAACCATAGAGGAAGAGAGAAGAGGAGCAGGACAGCCTTTTTACAGTGTGTAAACCATAGAGGAAGAGAGAAGAGGAGCAGGACAGCCTTTTTACAGTGTGTAAACCATAGAGGAGCAGGACAGCCTTTTTACAGTGTGTAAACCATAGAGGAAGAGAGAAGAGGAGCAGGACAGCCTTTTTACAGTGTGTAAACCATAGAGGAAGAGAGAAGAGGAGCAGGACAGCCTTTTTACAGTGTGTAAACCATAGAGGAAGAGAGAAGAGGAGCAGGACAGCCTTTTTACAGTGTGTAAACCATAGAGGAAGAGAGAAGAGGAGCAGGACAGCCTTTTTACAGTGTGTAAACCATAGAGGAAGAGAGAAGAGGAGCAGGACAGCCTTTTTACAGTGTGTAAACCATAGAGGAAGAGAGAAGAGGAAACCATAGAGGACAGGACAGCTTTTTACAGTGTGTAAACCATAGAGGAAGAGAGAAGAGGAGCAGGACAGCCTTTTTACAGTGTGTAAACCATAGAGGAAGAGAGAAGAGGAGCAGGACAGCCTTTTTACAGTGTGTAAACCATAGAGGAAGAGAGAAGAGGAGCAGGACAGCCTTTTTACAGTGTGTAAACCATAGAGGAAGAGAGAAGAGGAGCAGGACAGCCTTTTTACAGTGTGTAAACCATAGAGGGAGAGAGAAGAGGAGCAGGACAGCCTTTTTACAGTGTGTAAACCATAGAGGAAGAGAGAAGAGGAGCAGAGGAAACCATAGAGGAAGAGAAGAGGAGCAGGACAGCCTTTTTACAGTGTGTAAACCATAGAGGAAGAGAGAAGAGGAGCAGGACAGCCTTTTTACAGTGTGTAAACCATAGAGGAAGAGAGAAGAGGAGCAGGACAGCCTTTTTACAGTGTAAACCAGTGTGTAAACCATAGAGGAAGAGAGAAGAGGAGCAGGACAGCCTTTTTACAGTGTGTAAACCATAGAGGAAGAGAGAAGAGGAGCAGGACAGCCTTTTTACAGTGTGTAAACCATAGAGGAAGAGAGAAGAGGAGCAGGACAGGAAACCATAGAGGAAGAGAGAAGAGGAGCCAGCCTTTTTACAGTGTGTAAACCATAGAGGAAGAGAGAAGAGGAGCAGGACAGCCTTTTTACAGTGTGTAAACCATTTTTAGTGTGTAAACCATAGGAAGAGAGAAGAGGAGCAGGACAGCCTTTTTGTGTAAACCATAGAGGAGAGAGAAGAGGAGCAGGACAGCCTTTTTACAGTGTGTAAACCATAGAGGACAGGACAGCCTTTTTACAGTGTGTAAACCATAGAGGAAGAGAGAAGAGGAGCAGGACAGCCTTTTTACAGTGTGTAAACCATAGAGGAAGAGAGAAGAGGAGCAGGACAGCCTTTTTACAGTGTGTAAACCATAGAGGAAGAGAGAAGAGGAGCAGGACAGCCTTTTTACAGTGTGAGGAAGAGAGAAGAGGAGCAGGACAGCCTAAAACCATAGAGGAAGAGAGAGGAGAGCCTTTTTACAGTGTGTAAACCATAGAGGAAGAGAAGAGGAGCAGGACAGCCTTTTTACAGTGTGTAAACCATAGAGGAAGAGAGAAGAGGAGCAGGACAGCCTTTTTACAGTGTGTAAACCATAGAGAAGAGAGAAGAGGAAACCATAGCAGGACAGCCTTTTTACAGTGTGTAAACCATAGAGGAAGAGAGAAGAGGAGCAGGACAGCCTTTTTACAGTGTGTAAACCATAGAGGAAGAGAGAAGAGGAGCAGGACAGCCTTTTTACAGTGTGTAAACCATAGAGGAAGAGAAGAGGAGCAGGACAGCCTTTTTACAGTGTGTAAACCATAGGGACAGCCTTTTTACAGTGTGTAAACCATAGAGGAAGAGAGAAGAGGAGCAGGACAGCCTTTTTACAGTGTGTAAACCATAGAGGAAGAGAGAAGAGGAGCAGGACAGCCTTTTTACAGTGTGTAAACCATAGAGGAGAGAGAAGAGACAGCCTTTTTACAGTGTGTAAACCATAGAGGAAGAGAGAAGAGGAGCAGGACAGCCTTTTTGTGTAAACAGTGTGTAAACCATAGAGGAAGAGAGAAGAGGAGCAGGACAGCCTTTTTACAGTGTGTAAACCATAGAGGAGAGAGAAGAGGAGCAGGACAGCCTTTTTACAGTGTGTAAACCATAGAGGAGAGAGAAGAGGAGCAGGACAGCCTTTTTTTTACAGTGTGTAAACCATAGAGGAAGAGAGAAGAGGAGCAGGACAGCCTTTTTACAGTGTGTAAACCATAGAGGAGAGAGAGAGGAGAGCCTTTTTACAGAAACCATAGAGGGAGAGAGAAGAGGAGCAGGACAGCCTTTTACAGTGTGTAAACCATAGAGGAAGAGAGAAGAGGAGCAGGACAGCCTTTTTACAGTGTGTAAACCATAGAGGAAGAGAGAAGAGGAGCAGGACAGCCTTTTTACAGTGTGTAAACCATAGAGGAAGAGAGAAGAGGAGCAGGACAGCCTTTTTACAGTGTGTAAACCATAGAGGGAGAGAGAAGAGGAGGACAGGACAGTGTGTAAACCTTTTTACAGTGTGTAAACCATAGAGGGAGAGAGAAGAGGAGCAGGACAGCCTTTTTACAGTGTGTAAACCATAGAGGAAGAGAGAAGAGGAGCAGGACAGCCTTTTTACAGTGTGTAAACCATAGAGGAAGAGAGAAGAGGAGCAGGACAGCCTTTTTACAGTGTGTAAACCATAGAGGAAGAGAGAAGAGGAGCAGGACAGCCTTTTTACAGTGTGTAAACCATAGAGGAAGAGAGAAGAGGAGCAGGACAGCCTTTTTACAGTGTGTAAACCATAGAGGAAGAGAGAAGAAGAGGAGCAGGACAGCCTTTTTACAGTGTGTAAACCATAGAGGAAGAGAGAAGAGGAGCAGGACAGCCTTTTTACAGTGTGTAAACCATAGAGGAAGAGAGAAGAGGAGCAGGACAGCCTTTTTACAGTGTGTAAACCATAGAGGAAGAGAGAAGAGGAGCAGGACAGCCTTTTTACAGTGTGTGTAAACCATAGAGGAAGAGAGAAGAGGAGCAGGACAGCCTTTTTACAGTGTGTAAACCATAGAGGAAGAGAGAAGAGGAGCAGGACAGCCTTTTTACAGTGTGTAAACCATAGAGGAAGAGAGAAGAGGAGCAGGACAGCCTTTTTACAGTGTGTAAACCATAGAGGAAGAGAGAAGAGGAGCAGGACAGCCTTTTTACAGTGTGTAAACCATAGAGGAAGAGAGAAGAGGAGCAGGACAGCCTTTTTACAGTGTGTAAACCATAGAGGAAGAGAAACCATAGAGGAAAGAAGCAGGACAGCACAGTGTGTAAACCATAGAGGAAGAGAGAAGAGGAGCCAGCCTTTTTACAGTGTGTAAACCATAGAGGAAGAGAGAAGAGGAGCAGGACAGCCTTTTTACAGTGTGTAAACCATAGAGGAAGAGAGAAGAGGAGCAGGACAGCCTTTTTACAGTGTGTAAACCATAGAGGAGAGAGAAGAGGAGCAGGACAGCCTTTTTACAGTGTGTAAACCATAGAGGAAGAGAGAGAAGAGGAGCAGGACAGCCTTTTTACAGTGTGTAAACCATAGAGGAAGAGAGAAGAGGAGCAGGACAGCCTTTTTACAGTGTGTAAACCATAGAGGAAGAGAGAAGAGGAGCAGGACAGCCTTTTTACAGTGTGTAAACCATAGAGGAAGAGAGAAGAGGAGCAGGACAGCCTTTTTACAGTGTAAACCATAGAGGAAGAGAGAAGAGGAGCAGGACAGCCTTTTTACAGTGTGTAAACCATAGAGGAAGAGAGAAGAGGAGCAGGACAGCCTTTTTACAGTGTGTAAACCATAGAGGAAGAGAGAAGAGGAGCAGGACAGCCTTTTTACACAGTGTAAACCATAGAGGAGAGAAGAGGAGCAGGACAGCCTTTTTACAGTGTGTAAACCATAGAGGAGAGAGGACAGGACAGCCTTTTTACAGTGTGTAAACCATAGAGGAAGAGAGAAGAGGAGCAGGACAGCCTTTTTACAGTGTGTAAACCATAGAGGGAGAGAGAAGAGGAGCAGGACAGCCTTTTTACAGTGTGGAGAAACCAGCCTTTTTACAGTGTGTAAACCATAGAGGGAGAAGAGGAGCAGGACAGCCTTTTTACAGTGTGTAAACCATAGAGGGAAGAGAAGAGGAGCAGGACAGCCTTTTTACAGTGTGTAAACCATAGAGGAAGAGAGAAGAGGAGCAGGACAGCCTTTTTACAGTGTGTAAACCATAGAGGAGAGAGAAGAGGAGCAGGACAGCCTTTTACAGTGTGTAAACCATAGAGGAGCAGGACAGCCTTTTTACAGTGTGTAAACCATAGAGGGAGAGAGAAGAGGAGCAGGACAGCCTTTTTACAGTGTGTAAACCATAGAGGAAGAGAGAAGAGGAGCAGGACAGCCTTTTACAGTGTGTAAACCATAGAGGAAGAGAGAAGAGGAGCAGGACAGCCTTTTTACAGTGTGTAAACCATAGAGGAAGAGAGGACAGAGGAAACCATAGCAGGACAGCCTTTTTACAGTGTGTAAACCATAGAGGAAGAGAGAAGAGGAGCAGGACAGCCTTTTTACAGTGTGTAAACATAGAGGAGAGAGAAGAGGAGCAGGACAGCCTTTTTACAGTGTGTAAACCATAGAGGAAGAGAGAAGAGGAGCAGGACAGCCTTTTTACAGTGTGTAAACCATAGAGGAAGAGAGAAGAGGAGCAGGACAGCCTTTTTACAGTGTGTAAACCATAGAGGAAGAGAGAAGAGGAGCAGGACAGCCTTTTTACAGTGTGTAAACCATAGAGAAGAGGCGAAGCAAAAGGTTTCACTTTTGCTCAAATCTGTAAAAAATAAGCCCAATGCGTGTCTATGAGCAAATTTTGGACATAAGCTTGTCGCCTGTCTTCCCGCTTAGGGACAACGACTCCCATTGTTAGGGTGGAGAAGTGCATCACTTCATTAAATATAGATCCCTGGTGTAAATGGGAACAAGCGGACATAAAAACTAAAAATAACAAAAACCGAGATTCTTGAGATAAAGGCATTTGGAATATTGCGCAAAAACATTGAAATGAATCTAATTTGATATATCGCCCAACCATAGGGCACAGACATAAAAGTTAGGAATCAGAATTTTGATAATACCTAACCAGTGGGGCAACCTCCTGTTTACAAAAATGAACTACAACAAAATGTGAATGTGCCAAGACTGTGGGAATGCCTGAAGGTCCACAGAGCATAGGCCAATGCAGTAGACTTGAGATGTACATCCCTTTCCATCTGCAGTCCAGATAGTAGGCCAGGTCCACACACAAGTCAGCAGCACCGTCCACAATAGCGCAGGGGCGAAACAAACTGACAGGAACAAAAACCCGGCTCCAACAGCAGGCATTCTTCATTGCCTGAAGAAAACTAGAGATCTCTTATTTCTTACCTTCTTCATTCTGCCGTTGCGTGTGCCTGTGAAGGCCACGGTGTTGCCGTGGTAATCGTAAGCGGCCACCGAGGTCATGCCGTCCTCCTTGTCGATGAAGAGCGGTATTCCTTCTATGGTGCTGGTCCCACCCAGCGGCTGGTTAAAGTCCTGGCCACAAAAGTTGTCATCGATCTGGAGAGGCTGAGAGAAAGAGAGCAGGAGAGAGAGCGTGGGAGAGGTAGAGAGCCGGGGAAGAGAGAGAGAGAGAGAGAGAGAGAGAGGTAGAGAGAGAGAGAGAGCGGGGAGAGAAAGAGCAGGGGGAGAGAGAGAGCAGGGGGAGAGAGAGAGAGAGAGAGAGAGGGAGGGGATAGAGAGAGAGAGAGAGAGAGAGAGAGAGGGAGAGAGAGAGAGAGAGGGAGAGAGAGAGAGCAGGGGGAGAGGGAGAGGGAGAGAGCCGGGGAAGAGAGATAGAGCGGGGAAGAGAGAAGAGAGAGAGCAGGGGGAGAGAGAGAGCAGGGGAGAGAGAGAGAGAGAGAGCGTGGGAGAGAGAGAGAGAGAGAGAGAGAGAGAGAGAGAGAGAGAGAGAGAGAGAGAGAGAGAGAGAGAGAGAGAGAGAGAGAGAGAGAGAGAGAGAGAGAGAGAGAGAGAGAGAGAGAGAGAGAGAGAGAGAGAGAGAGAGAGAGGGGAGAGAGAGAGAGCGTGGGAGAGGTAGAGAGCCGGGGAAGAGAGATAGAGCGGGGGAGAGAAAGAGAGAGCAGGGTGGAGAGAGAGAGAGAGAGCAGGGTGGAGAGGGAGAGAGAGAGCAGGGGAGAGCGCGAGAGTGGGAGCAAGAGGGGCAGAGAGAGGGGAGCAAGAGAGAGGGGCAGAGAGAGGGGAGCAAGAGAGAGGGGCAGAGAGAGGGGAGCAAGAGAGAGGGGAGCGAGAAGAGTTTGAAAAAAATTACACATTGGAAAGAATTAACTAAATAACAGAGCAAACTGGAATTATATTTGTTCATAAACAGAGAGTACACAGTGGCAGAACACCTGACCACTGTGACTGGCCCAAAATTGAGGAATGCTTCGACTATGTAGAGAATCAGTGAGCATAGCCTTGCTATTGAGAGAGACCGCCGTAGGCAGACCTGGCTCTTAAGAGAAGATGAAGTGGAAACTGAGCTGCACTTCCTGACCTCCTGCCAAATCTATGACCACACTAGACAGATATATTTCCCTCAAATTTCACAGACCCACAAAGAATTTGAAATCAAATCTATTGGGTGAAATTCCAGTGTTCCATCACAGCAGCCAGATTTGCAACTGATGAAGAACAAACACCATTGTAAATACAACCCTTTTGTACTTTAACTACTTGTACATCATTGCAATAATAACATTTGAAACCTCTACTCCTTTCAAACTTTTGTGAGTGTAACGTTTACTGTTCTTTGTTCATTTAATTTCAGAGAAGAGTTGAGAGAGAAGAGGGGGATGGAGGGAGGGACACAAGAGGGGAAGGGAGGGAGGGATGGAGGGAGGGGGAGGGAGAGAGAAGGGGAGGGATGGAGAGGGATGAGAGAGCGAGGGGGAGAGAGAGGGGAGAGGGGGATAGTTAGAGAAAGAGAGGAGGGAGAGAGAGAGGTTAGATGAGTTGTAGCAGTGATTTAACCGTGTCTAATATTTTTGTATATATAAGCTAACCGCATCAGCATAACCAAAGGTTGTGTGACAGAAAGACAAAGGAAAGGGACAATATTTTGGGGTCAGTTGTGTGTGTATCTGCATGTCAAAGTACTGTGTGCGTGTGTCTGTGCGTCTCCTCAACTGATTCTCCAATCCACTCAGTCAGTGGTGAAATTCCAACCTGCTACTTGGGTTGTGAGTTGAACCACTGACACATTAAAACATTCAGCCCAGAGGGTAGAGGTCACCAACCTCACTACTCATATCAAATCAGCCTCTCTCAAATCAGTCATGACACACCCTTGACGGTGTGAGTAGGTTTGTGTGCGCGCAACACGCTATGAGGCCTAAGAGGTTGCTACCCGAGGAAGGCTAGAATTGAAGCTGTCATCAGTGTGTGTTTAACACTGGCACACACACAGAGCGAGTGTGTAAATGGTGGTGTAATCTAAAATCGTATCTCTGCATCATCTGATTGATCCAGAAGAGAACAGATAACTCTTCCTCTCTACATCTGTCGAAATTGATGCAGCATGGCTTGCGTTGCGTCGATATCCCTTTATTCTCCCCTTTCTACTTTTTTCTTCTCGCCCTCTCCTTTTTTCTTCTCGCCCTCTCCTTTTTTCTTCTCGCCCTCTCCTTTTTTCTTCTCGCCCTCTCCTTTTTTCTTCTCGCCCTCTCCTTTTTTCTTCTCGCCCTCTCCTTTTTTCTTCTCGCCCTCTCCTTTTTTCTTCTCGCCCTCTCCTTTTTTCTTCTCGCCCTCCCTTTTTCTTCTCGCCCTCTCCTTTTTTTCTCGCCCTCTCCTTTTTCTTCTCGCCCTCTCCTTTTTTCTTCTCGCCCTCTCCTTTTTTCTTCTCGCCCTTCTCGCCCTTCTCGCCCTTCTCGCCTGTGTGTGTGTGTGTGTGTGTGTGTGTGTGTGTGTGTGTGTGTGTGTGTGTGTGTGTGTGTGTGTGTGTGTGTGTGTGTGTGTGTGTGTGTGTGTGTGTGTGTGTGTGTGTGTGTGTGTGTGTGTGTGTGTGTCCACATGTCCACTGAAACAGGTATATTTATTCGCTAATGGCCTTGGACTGTCTCCCGTCTGGTCGGTCGGTTTTGTCCACACACACAAGACATATCTCCTAGTCCTAAAGCCTGTAAACCAAAGTGACAAGAGGGACCATATTCAACCCAGTCAAGCAAGTCTCCTTAAATCAGAATTTGACTCAGATACTTATAGTAAGACACAACATGCAGTCCCTTGACACCAGAGTGTGAGGGAAGGACCTCAAAGGGTTAATGCATTTTTGGGGTGGGTGGATTTGAAAGGGTTAAGATGCATTACATAGTACACAGACATAGCTATGGTAAAAGTTAGCTTCGCTACACTGGACAGTATAGTCAAAACACATGCAACGTGCACGAGCATACAACACAGTAAAAAATGTATATATGGAACACAAAAACATATTTCTGCCGAGGCGGTCCACATTTACTTTCCCTCTGGAACCAAAACAAGTAATGAATAGAAAAATCTGACAATCCCATAGTATACTGAACAAAATATAAGCAAAACATGCAACAATTTCTAAGATTTTACTGAGTTACAGTTCATATAAGGAAATGAGTCAATTGAAATAAAGTCATTAGATCAGAAAACCAGTCGCTATCTGGTGTGACCACCATTTGCCAACTGCAGCGCGACATCTCCTTCGCATAGAGTTTCATCAGGCTGTTGATTGTGGCCTGTAGAATTTTGTTCCACTCCTCTTCAATGTCTGTGTGAAGTTGCTGGAAAATGGCGGGAACTGGAACACGCTGTCGTACACATCAATCCAGAGCATACCAAACAGGCTCAATGTTGAGTATGCAGAACATGGAAGAACTGGGACATTTTCAGCTTCCAGGAATTGTGTACAGATCCTTGTGTACATGGGGCCGTGCATTATCATGCTGAAACATGAGCTGATGATGGGCGCGATAATGGGCCTCAGGATCTCGTCACGGTACATCTACGCATTTAAATTGCCATCAATAAAATGCCTGTCCATACCATAACCCCACCGCCACCATGGGGCACTTTGTTCACAACATTGACATCAGCAAACCGTTCGTCCAAACGACGCCAAACACACTGTCTGCTATTTACCCGGTACAGTGAAGAGCACACTTTTCCCAGCGTGCCAGTGGCCATCAGGGGTGAGCATTTACTCACTGAAGTTGGTGATGGACGCTGAACCGCAGTCAGGTCAAGACACTGGTGAGGACGATGAGCAAGCAGATGAGCTTCCCTGAAACGGTTTCTGATAGCTTGGGCAGAAATTCTTCAGTTGTGCAAACTCAGCTCTCCGGGTGGCTGGTGTAAGATGATCCCACAGGTGAAGAAGCCGGATGTGGAGGTCCTGGGCTGGCGTGGTTACACGTGGTCTGCGGTGAAGAAGCCTGATGTGGAGGTCCTGGGCTGGTGTGGTTACACGTGGTCTGTGGTGAAGAAGCCTGATGTGGAGGTCCTGGGCTGGTGTGGTTACACGTGGTCTGTGGTGAAGAAGCCGGATGTGGAGGTCCTGGGCTGGCGTGGTGACACGTGGTCTGTGGTGAAGAAGCCAGATGTGGAGGTCCTGGGCTGGTGTGGTGACACGTGGTCTGTGGTGAAGAAGCCAGATATGGAGGTCCTGGGCTGGTGTGGTTACACGTGGTCTGTGGTGAAGAAGCCTGATGTGGAGGTCCTGGGCTGGTGTGGTGACACGTGGTCTGTGGTGAAGAAGCCAGATGTGGAGGTCCTGGGCTGGCGTGGTGACACGTGGTCTGTGGTGAAGAAGCCGGATGTGGAGGTCCTGGGCTGGCGTGGTTACACGTGGTCTGTGGTGAAGAAGCCGGATGTGGAGGTCCTGGGCTGGCGTGGTGACACGTGGTCTGTGGTGAAGAAGCCGGATGTGGAGGCCCTGGGCTGGTGTGGTTACACGTGGTCTGTGGTGAAGAAGCCGGATGTGGAGGCCCTGGGCTGGCGTGGTGACACGTGGTCTGTGGTGAAGAAGCCGGATGTGGAGGCACCAAAAACAACCGGTGTAGACCTTACAGTGAAATGCTTACTTAACCAATGCAGGTAAGAAAAATAAGAATTATGAAAATATTTACTAAATAAAATAAAGTTTAAAAAGTAACAATAAAATGGCTATATACACAGGGGGGACCAGTACCAAGTCACTGTGCGGCGGTACAGGTTAGTCAAGGTAATATGTACATGTATGTAGGGGTAAAGTGACTATGCATAGATAATAAACAGCAATTAGCAGTGTTGGGCCTACAGTGGTTCCTCCTTTAAAAGTTGTGTCAAACCACAGCACACCTTGTGGGCTGCTGCAGAATTCTATGGCACGTTATTTAATTGTCAGCCATTTTTATGTTAATGCAGTTAGTGCTAGTTTGACCACCAGAGGGCATCTTTGAGACGCATTTGATAGTCTCCCATATTGGCATTACTAGAGAATTTAAAACCTTTTTTGTAATAACAATTCATAACAATTCATTTGATTAACATTATGGTGTTTCTATTCCGAGAAAAACGAAACCCTCAGCGTTTCCGTAAGGATGGAATGGAAAATATTGCACTGTACAACATGATGGTCGAGAGTAGGCTACAGCATAAGAGGATTCTAAATTATTATCTAAGGGGCATAACATTTCCACACCCTAAATGTAGTGTAACTAATACTCATTTCGCATATGGTGGGCCTACAGTATATTTTAAAATATTTTTTTCAATGACGTGACAATAATTACATTTAGAGGATTGGAGGATTCTAAATGAATATCTAAGGGGAATTTTCCATTAGGATCTGTGAGAATATCTCATTCCAAATTAATTTATTAATAATAATCGCTTTGTTTAACCTCTCTGAGCACGGAACCCGGTAGCGGGCTGAAATTCAACAACATACGGTGATCGCTACATAAATAGTCATATTAAACATTCATGAAAATACAAATGTCTCACATGTATCAAAAGCCTAGAATCTTGCTAATCCAACTCCGTTGTCAGATTTAAAAAAGGATTTACTGCGAAATAATACGATGTATTTATCTGAGTATAGAGCCCCATAAAAAATAAAAAAATTCAACCAGCACAGGCGTAACAAAATCACATCCTGCATGAAAATGATTAGTTTACCTTTGACGATCTTTGTCTGTTTGCAATTATGCTCATTGTTACACAATGAATTATCTTTTGTTTAACACAAAACATTTTGTGAACCGCTTGTGTCATGAATTCCATCTCATTCCATTTTCGACGACACATTCCAGGTAAATAACCCACACAGAACATGACTTTTCCAGTCATGTTTGGTTTCATTGCAATCAACTGGTTTGTTTGTAACACAATCAAACGTGATGGGCCATTTCGCGGGACGTATTGACTGAAAGAAACCGATTTGAAGACAACAAGGAATGACATCACTGTGCACCAATGATTTGCCCACTGTTTCATTGATCGACTGTATTTTAACCCAATGGCCACTGATCATCTTGAAATCTAGCTTGGTAAATAGCCTATGAGCTGAGGTAAGCGGCAATATGCAATGGTTGTGTGTTGGAAGACCAACCCATGTCGTAAACTCCAGCGTAAAGAGAGTCATTCGCTATTGAAGTTTTATTCCGGAAGGAGCAACGCATTTTACGCACAGCGTTGTTTTGGTAAACGTGCAGATTCAGCTGTTTATATATCAATCAGGATGGCGACTAAGTCAGGGAAAACTAAATCTAAGTCTAGATATACAGATGTACACACAATTTTAGTGAGTGAGACAGAGATTGTTGTAGGACGATTCATTTAGCGATTCCCAAGTGGAGGAATATTTTTTGAATGGAGAGGACACCGTTGTAGCCACTGTGTATAATCTGTAACGTGCCTGCAGAAGAAGAACAATGTCACCGTTTTGAAGTGGTAAGTTATTCTCATGCTAATGCGGTTGTTTGAAATTAATAATATAAAATATTATTTGTGAAATGAAATAGCCTATTTGAGGCTGTTGAGGGGAGGGCAGGCCCACAACAATGGCCAAAGTGAAATGGAGACAGTAGATACAGCTGATCTGTTGTAATATAATATATATGTGTTTATTATACCTCAGTAGCACAATATTGTGTAGAGCATTGGCAAAGTGGGTGATGTTATATCCTTCCTGTTTGGCCCTGTCCGGGGGTCTCATCGGTTGGGGCCACAGCATCTCCTGACCCCTCCTGTCTCAGCCTCCAGCATTTATGCTGCAGTAGTTTGTGTCGGGGGGCTAGGGTCAGTTTGTTATATCTGGAGTACTTCTTCCGTCTTATCCGGTGTCCTGTGTGAATTTAAGTATGCTCTCTCTAATTCTTTCTTTCTCTTGGAGGAGGACCTGAGCCCTAGGATCATGCGTCAGGACTACCTGGCATGATGACACCTTGCTGTCCCCAGTCCACCTGGCCTTGCTGCTGTTCCAATTTCAACTGTTCTGCCTGCGGCTATGGAACCCTAAACTGTATTTACTCTTGAGGTGCTGTCCCGTTGCATCCTACTACTGTTTAGTGATTATGTGATTATTATTATTATTATTTATTATTAGACACTGGTGGTCATCTATGAACGTTTGAAAATCTCGGCCATGTTCTGTTATAATCTCCACCCGGCACAGCCAGAAGAGGACTGGCCACCCCTCATAGCCTGGTTCCTCTAGGTTTTTTCTTCCTAGGTTTGGGCTTTTCTAGTGAGTCTTTCCTAGCCACCGTGCTTCTACACCTGCATTGCTTGCTGTTTGGTGTTTTAGGCTGGGTTTCTGTACAGCACTTTGAGATATTAGCTGATGTACGAAGGGCTATATAAATCTATTTGATTTGATAGAGGACTGAGGGTCTTCCAAATATTGAAAGTGTGTAAATAGTTACCCATGTTATTTTGTAAATGTATATATTTCTTTCTTCATATTTTTTTCCCCATATTTTTTCTAAATTATTTTTTGAGGGGGTGTTAGAATACCATTTTGGCATTTTGTATATAGTTATTTGTTTCAAAATGTATAGCTTCACCAATTTGGCCACTTGGGTACATTTGGGCTACTTGTGTGGGACAACTGGGTGACTTCATGATAAATGTCATGTAGCACACTTATTTTGGAAGTTATCATTCTGAAACTTTGCACAAGTACTGTTGCCCTCTTCTATTTTTCACTGAAATTGCCCTCACCATCCTATCTGAATGTTTGTTTTTATCTTGTTCATTTTAAAGATGATGATACAACAATAAAAATAAAAAACGTATGTTTTTTTCATTGTATTATCTAAACCAGATCTATTGTGTTATATTCTCCTACATTCAATTCACTTTCACAGGCCTACAGAACATCGAAGAATATGACATGACTCTCCGCCAATAATTACATATATTTCTTTAATTCGGTGATATTTATTCCCATGAAAGTGTATTTTTAATCATTATTTTATTAATAAAACCATAAAGATGCCATTATTAGTTACATTGTTTTAGTTTGAACGTGTAGACTGGCACTAACAAACAACAGCAGGAAAGTCTCCCTATTCAGTACCATTATTAGTTACATTGTTTTAGTTTGAACGTGTAGACTGGCACTAACAAACAACAGCAGGAAAGTCTCCCTATTCAGTGCCATTATTAGTTACATTGTTTTAGTTTGAACGTGTAGACTGGCACTAACAAACAACAGCAGGAAAGTCTCCCTATTCAGTGCCATTATTAGTTACATTGTTTTAGTTTGAACGTGTAGACTGGCACTAACAAACAACAGCAGGAAAGTCTCCCTATTCAGTGCCATTATTAGTTACATTGTTTTAGTTTGAATGTGTAGACTGGCACTAACAAACAACAGCAGGAAAGTCTCCCTATTCAGTACCATTATTAGTTACATTGTTTTAGTTTGAACGTGTAGACTGGCACTAACAAACAACAGCAGGAAAGTCTCCCTATTCAGTGCCATTATTAGTTACATTGTTTTAGTTATGAACAGCGGGAACATGTTCCTAGTCAGCACCATTATTAGTGCAATTCCCCTTAAATATTTTGGAGATTATTTTGTTTTCAAATAACGTAAAATGAGCCGCTCACAGAATGGAATTCACAACAAAACAGCTTCTGGGTCTTGGGTAAAAAGTGTTTTATCTTGATTTAAAAGGTTTCCGACCCGCAGTGTAATTTTTCTGAAGAGCAAGCTGACCCGCGGTTTGAAAGGATGTTTTCATTCCACCCGCCAGCTGATTTCTTTTGCGGCTCAGCTGTGGGGAACCGTGGGAATCCGACCTAATGCAGGACTTCACTAATTATTAGCCAACCCAATAGGCTAAATGCAGATAGGTAACCCCATGCTTCAGTCTTTCTATAATGCTTATTGCTAATAGCATACTGATAATATGGACCATGCAATGGCTATATGCCTGGTCCAATATGTTAAAATAATTCTAGCAATATGTTTTTTGGTTCATTTTTATTTTTTTCATTCTGTTTGGATTGGAATATCCTTTTAAAAAGTCACCAGAACTGAGCTCAGTCCTACCTCTACACACTCTCCTCTACACTCTCTGTTAAACCTCTAGGAAACAGCCTTCAGTTGGTTCCATACAGAACTTCCTAGCTGGCACATAGCCAAAGGGTCTGTGATTGGTTTGAGACGGAGATGGATTAGACACCCAACACCACCACTCAGTGAAATATGGTCCTTCATATGGCAGAAAGAATGTCTGTCTATACAGAGAAACCCACATGTACACACCAAGTAGAGGTATGCATTGATTCACCGGCACATTTTATATAGGTACTTCACAATATGTAGCTAAATACGCACACACACTCATAGTGGTAATATTGTCATATTATCTTACAGGGTATAGATATATTGTAGGTTATAGATATATTGTTATGACCAAAAGCATACACACACGCACAAACACACTGATGTAGAGCCTCTAGTTGGGTTCGGAGGCAGAGTAGGCAATCACAAATACGCACACACTGATGTAGAGCCTCTAGTTGGGTTCGCAAGGCAGAGTAGGCGATCACAGAGACGCACACACTGATGTAGAGCCTCTAGTCGGGTTCGGAGGCAGAGTAGGCGATCACAAATACGCACACACTGATGTAGAGCCTCTAGTTGGGTTCGGAGGCAGAGTAGCCGATCACAGAGACGCACACACTGATGTAGAGCCTCTAGTTGGGTTCGGAGGCAGAGTAGGCGATCACAGAGACGCACACACTGATGTAGAGCATCTAGTTGGGTTCGGAGGCAGAGTAGGCGATCACAAATACGCACACACTGATGTAGAGCCTCTAGTTTGGTTCGGAGGCAGAGTAGGCGATCACAGAGACGCACACACTGATGTAGAGCCTCTAGTCGGGTTCGGAGGCAGAGTAGGCGATCACAGAGACGCACACACTGATGTAGAGCCTCTAGTAGGGTTCGGAGGCAGAGTAGGC
The DNA here is from genome assembly GCF_021184085.1 of Oncorhynchus gorbuscha. Taxonomy (NCBI): domain Eukaryota; kingdom Metazoa; phylum Chordata; class Actinopteri; order Salmoniformes; family Salmonidae; genus Oncorhynchus; species Oncorhynchus gorbuscha. The sequence goes on along the minus strand of NC_060175.1, from coordinate 19,213,406 downwards.
GATCACAAATACGCACATACTGATGTAGAGCCTCTAGTCGGGTTCGGAGGCAGAGTAGGCGATCACAAATACGCACACACTGATGTAGAGCCTCTAGTCGGGTTGGAGGCAGAGTAGCCGATCACAGAGACGCACACGCACACCGCCCCTAGGATAACCCCGATTCTACCCTTTAATTGACAGCTGCTGTCTGCAGGCACTGACCCCAGATGATAGAGAAAAGAAGAGGAGAGCAGAGACAATTTGAGAAAAGGAGAGGCGAGAGGAGGAGAGAAAAGGAGAAGGGGGTAGCTAGCACCATCTCTTCTGAGCTCCGACACTGCTGACAGGATGGTTTCGGGACAAGCCTGCAATTCATCTGTGCATGTGTGCAGGCATGTGTCCTGTCACCCTCTTGCCCTCCGCTCCTCTCTATTCATTAGCTGTCTTCTCATTAGGCATCATCCATTGGCCTTCACTTGCCCTCACCTCTCAAACACACAAGGCATGCACGCAGATACACACACTTCTCTTCACCAATACATAATGTACAAAAACACACACACACCTCTCTTCACCAACGCATTATGTGCAAACACACACACACAGATTACTTTATTAATTCTACGTGCGTTCATGCATTTATACATGTATGATCAGTGTTGGGATATGACATGTTATATTTAACAAAATCAATGCGCTACAATGTTACTTTGCATGAAAAGTAATATTACATATTACTATCTTATTTTTTTATTTTACCTTTATTTAACCAGGCAAGTCAGTTAAGAACAAATTCTTATTTTCAATGACGGCCTGGGAACAGTGGGTTAACTGCCTGTTCAGGGGCAGAACGACAGCTTTGTACCTTGTCAGCTCGGGGGTTTGAACTTGCAACCTTCCGGTTACTAGTCCAATGCTCTAACCACTATTACGTTAAATGCCTTTTATTTCAACACAATTTTGTGTCGAGGATTTACCTGACATTGTTTGCATTTAGATTTTATGGGGATCTCAATTAGCCGAAGCCAAGGGCGACAACTAGTCTTCCTGAGGTCCGACACATTACGAAAACATGAACCTAGACATTAGACTTACACGTATATTACTATATACAGTGCCTTCAGAATGTATTCAGACCCATTGACACTTTCTACATTTTGAGGAAAAAGTCCACCTCGTTTCTTATGAGTTCAAACTGTCAGATAGTTTTCCGCATGTGAGAACACAACAGCTCGTGTAACAGATGTGAAACGGCTAGCTTAGTTAGCGGTGTGCGCTAAATAGCGTTTCAATCGGTTACGTCACTTGCTCTGAGACCTTGAAGTAGTAGTTCCCCTTGCTCTGCTTTTGTGGAGCGAAGGGGAACGATGCTTCGAGGGTGACTGTTGTCGTTGTGTGCAGAAGGTCCCTGGTTCGCGCCCGGGTATGGGCGAGGGGGACGGTTTAAAATTATACTGTTACATTGATGCTGTTGACCCGGATTACTGGTTGCTGCGGAAAAAGGAGGAAGGTCAAAAGGGGGGTGAGTGTGGGAATACAGTGGGAATCGAGATGGTCGGTGACCTGTTTGTTCTCTTGGCATTTGAAGACTTTAGAAAGGCAGGGCAAGATGGATATAGGTCTGCAACAGTTTGGATCTAGAGTGTCTCCCACTTTGAAGAGGGGATACGAAAGAGAGGTTGTACAGACTAGTAATAGTGGTTGCGACAATGGTGGCGGATACTTTTAGGAAGAGAGAGTCCAGATTGTCTAGCCCAGCTGATTTGTAGGGATCCAGATTTTGCAGCTGTTTCAGCTGTCTGGATTTTGGTCAAGGAGAAGCAGGGGAGACTGAGATCAAATGGTTGGCATGCATATGCTGCATGGAGATTTCAACTGTAAAACTGAAGAAGAGGCCTGTCATTTATAAATGTGCCTAAGATGTAAAAAAAAACAGGAGTGCGCAGCCTAGACCGCTACAGCCGCAGCCTAGACCGTTACAGCCGCAGCCTAGACCGTTACAGCCGCAGCCTAGACCGTTACAGCCGCAGCCTAGACCGTTACAGCCGCAGCCTAGACCGCTACAGCCGCAGCCTAGACCGCTACAGCCGCAGCCTAGACCGCTACAGCCGCAGCCTAGACCGCTACAGCCGCAGCCTAGACCGCTACAGCCGCAGCCTAGACCGCTACAGCCGCAGCCTAGACCGTTACAGCCGCAGCCTAGACCGTTACAGCCGCAGCCTAGACCGTTACAGCCGCAGCCTAGACCGTTACAGCCGCAGCCTAGACCGTTACAGCCGCAGCCTAGACCGTTACAGCCGCAGCCTAGACCGTTACAGCCGCAGCCTAGACCGTTACAGCCGCAGCCTAGACCGTTACAGCCGCAGCCTAGACCGTTACAGCCGCAGCCTAGACCGTTACAGCCGCAGCCTAGACCGTTACAGCCACAGCCTAGACCGTTACAGCCGCAGCCTAGACCGTTACAGCCGCAGCCTAGACCGTTACAGCCGCAGCCTAGACCGTTACAGCCGCAGCCTAGACCGCTACAGCCGCAGCCTAGACCGCTACAGCCGCAGCCTAGACCGTTACAGCCGCAGCCTAGACCGTTACAGCCGCAGCCTAGACCGTTACAGCCGCAGCCTAGACCGTTACAGCCGCAGCCTAGACCGTTACAGCCGCAGCCTAGACCGTTACAGCCACAGCCTAGACCGTTACAGCCACAGCCTAGACCGTTACAGCCGCAGCCTAGACCGTTACAGCCGCAGCCTAGACCGTTACAGACTGTTAGAGCATTAATTCCGTTAGCAGGAGAGGAGAGAGATTGAGAGATTGCTACCGGCGTAACAATTTGATTCTTAAAGTAATGGAAGCGTTACCTGACAAAGTAACAAAAATATTACGTTATCGTTATATTACATTGTTAGTCATAAAAGTAATATATTACTGTACTGTTACTTTTGTATTGCATTACTCCCAACACTATCAGTATGCAGCGTGCATGGATATGCAACGGTCTGATTCTGTGACTGGTCAGGTCTGTGCGCACACACACACACGTCCTGCACTATAAATAGACGCACATACTGGTGAGGGTGTAACTAAACACACGCTGTCACATCCCACACATATGCTAAAACAGCCTGGCATCTCTCAGCACAGACATATTATTCACACATCCCACTGGGTAACAGCTCAAAGCACTTGGGTTAGGTATTGACACCAACGTCCAAAGCTACACTGAACAACATGTCCTACTAGTGAGCTGTACTTCCAGTAACAAAGTACACAGGACCATATGTACATGTCATGTTCCTCTCACCACCAATGTGTCAGACAGAATACATTCCACCGGGAGCTCTCTTGACCTAAAGCCCAAATTCAAGCGTTGTCACGCATCACTGCTTAAGCTCAGGGGTCCACACACAACGCACACACACACACAAAGAACGATGCAGATGCAACTAGCACCACACAATAACACACACATATGTGCACATCTAACACACACACACGCAATATGCACACACAGTTTTAAAATACATATCATTACAGGCTACCTGTAAAATCTCTCAGGTGGCCAATCTCTCACATCAGATAGGCCTAACGCCATGGCAATGGAGTAAATCAAATCAAATTGTATTTGTCACATACACATGGTTAGCAGATGATAACACGAGTGTAGCGAAATGCTTGAGCTTCTAGTTCCGACCATGCAGTAATATCTAACAAATAATCTAACAATTTCACAACTACCTTATACACACAAGTGTAAAGAAATGAATAAGAATATGTACATACAAATATATGGATGAGCGATGGCCGAACAGCATAGGCAAGATGCAGTAGTTGATATAGAGTACAGTATATGCATATGAGATGAGTAATGAAGGGTATGTAAACATTATACAAAGTTGCATTGTTTAAAGTGGCTAGTGATGCATTTATTGCATCCATTTTTTATTATTAAAGTGGCTAGAGATGAGTCAGTATGTTGGCAGCAGCCACTCAATGTTATTGATGGCTGTTTAACAATCCAATGGCCTTGAGATAAGTCGCTCTGGATAAGAGCGTCTGCTAAATGACTTAAATGTAATGTAAATGAGATAGAAGCTGTTTGGAGATGGGAGTGTTTGATTGGTTGTTTCTACTTACATTTACATTTTGGCCATTTAGCAGACGCTCTTATCCAGAGTGACTTACAGGAGCACCAGGAGCACGCAAGTACCTTGCGCAAAGGAACAGTGACAGATCTTCCACCTGTTCGGCTTGGGGATTTGAACCAGCAACCTTTCAGTTCCTGGCCCAACACCATTTTCTGCTAGGCTACCTGCCATCCGTACTTGTAGCAACAAGCCTTGAATTGTATTTAAATGCACAGCTACAGTGGAAGTCGGAAGTTTACATACATCTTAGCCAAATACATTTAAACTCAGTTTTTCACAATTCCTGACAATTAATCCTAGTAAAAATTGTATTAAGTCTTAGGTCAGTTAGGATCACCACTTTATTTTAAGAATGTGAAATGTCAAAATAATAGTAGAGAAAATGATTTATTTCAGCTTTTATTTCTTTCATCACATTCCCAGTGGGTCAGAAGTGTATATACACTCAATTAGTATTTTTTAGCATTGCCTTTACATTGTTTAAATTGGGTCAAACATTTTGGGTAGCCTTCCACAAGCTTCCCACAATAAGCTGGGTGAATTTTGGCCCATTCCTCCTGACAGAGCTGGTGTAACTGAGTCAGGTTTGTAGGCCTAGTTGCTCGCACACACTTTTTAAGTTCTGCCCACAAATTCTCTATAGGATTGAGGTCAGGGCTTTGTGATGGCCACTCCAATACCTTGACTTTGTTGTCCTTAAGCCATTTTGCCACAACTTTGGAGGTATGCTTGGGGTCATTGTCCATTTGGAAGACCCATTTGCAAACAAGCTTTAACTTCCTGACTGATGTCTTGAGATGTTGCTTCAATATATCCACATCATTTTCCTACCTCACGATTCCATCTATTTTGTGAAGTGCACCAGTCCTTCCTGCAGCAAAGCACCCCCCCAACATGATGCCGTGCTTCACGGTTGGGATGGTGTTCTTTGGCTTTTTCCTTCTTCCCTCTTTTTCCTCCAAACATAACAATGGTCATTATGGCCAAACAGTTCTATTTTTCTTTCATCAGACCAGAGGACATTTCTCCAAAATGTATGATCTTTGTCCCAATGTGCAGTTGCAAAGCGTAGTCTGGCTTTTTTATGGCGGTTTTGGAGCAGTGGCTTCTTCCTTGCTGAGCGGCCTTTCAGGTTATGTCGATATAGGACTTGTTTCACTATGGATACAGATACTTTTGTGCCTGTTTCCTCCAGCATCTTCACAAGGTCCTTTGCTGTTGTTCTGGGATTGATTTGCACTTTTCGCACCAAACTACATTAATCTCTAGGAGTCTCCTTCCTGAACGGTATGGCGGCTGCGTGGCCCCATGGTGTTTATACTCGCGTACTATTGTTTGTACAGATGAACGTGGTACCTTCAGCCGTTTGGAAATTGCTCCCAAGGATGAACCAGATTTGTGGAGGTCTTGGTTGATTTCTTTTGATTTTCCCACGATGTCAAGCAAAGAGGCACTGAGTACGCCTCCAATTGACTCAAATTATGTCAATTGGCCTATCAGAAGCTTCTAAAGCGATTTTCTGGAATTGTCCAAGCTGTTTAAAGGCACAATCAACTTAGTGTATGTAAACTTCTGACCCACTGGAATTGTGATACAGTGAAGTATAAGTGAAATAATCTGTCTGTAAACAATTGTTGGAAAAATTACTTGTGTCATATCACAAAGTAGATGTCCTAACCGACTTGCCAAAACTATAGTTTGTTAACAAGAAAGTTGTGTTGTGGTTGAAAAACGAGTTTTAATGACTCCAACCTAAGTGTATGTAAACTTCCGACTTCAACTGTAGGTAGTGTGTGTGAGTATATCTTGCAAGAAATACACAATGTGTTATTCTGTTATGTTCCATTAGGAAGTTAGCAAGCATTGCACTGTAGACATTGGTAATATTTCATGTACAGTATCAGCTTCCCAAATGTATCAAACCACTTTCAACATGTTTCTCTAACAATATAAGCAATGGGAAAGGTATCAGGCATAGAAACTAGAGGGCCGCTACCAATTTTGGGGGGTCAAAGAGGCCAATGGCCAATATTTCAGGCTGATATTCAATATCATTTTTTAAAATTAAAGTAATGACAAAATTTCCCAGACAGCCATGTCTGCATTAATTAGAAAGTGTTTTTAGCAATCTGACGGCATAACATATTGGTCATAATTTCATTTGAATGGTAAATATCTTCATAAGCAGTTTTCCAATGTAGAGGGACAGTCGGCAAATCCGATGGAGAAGGGGCATATATATATATCGAATGTTCTCTAATAAAAAAAACAGACACACACGCATGCACACACACACACACACACACACACACACACACACAACCTGCAGCAGGCAGGCAGCTCACTAAATCCATTGCACTGCACTCTACGGGGGAGACAAATACAGCTGTATGCGCTCCACCGTTGTGTGCCATGACACACAGTAGGCACGGGCAGTATACCGTATATTAGGGTATTTGGGAAGAGGCATGGAATGTTTTTTAATTAGCATCAATACCATTGAAACAATTTCTTAGAAACATTTTCATACATTTGAATATTTCCAGCTACTTTTTAAATAAATAACCTGCAGTCAACTATTGTAATATCATGTTCTTCATTTCACCTGTCAAATCATTCTTCATTATGAAGCGTACTGGTAGTGCAGAGTCACGGGGTGTTGGTTTACAAGCACACAATGACGAGAGACAAGAGCCTTGTGAGTCACTGTTGTGCAGCACACACTAGGTGATCTATTTACAGTATGGAATTCACAACTAAATGTTTGCCAACTAGAGATCTCATAACTATTAAGTTAACGGTCTAAAATGTGCTAAATCCTCTGCAGTTGTGCATTTTGTTTGCTCATTTAGTAGCTAGTTAGCTATCTAGCTAAGTGGTTAGCTTCTTCCAAAATCAAGCTTAATTTTGTATCAGCAGAGAATCCCCCTCCTGGATCAAGAGATCCGTCTAATATTTGTTTTGTGTGTGCAGCAAACTTTGAGTAGTATTTTTTAGTTACTTGTATAACTATGAGCTGGGATCTCCATCCTGCAAATAGTTTTGGTGAGAGACCGTATAAAATGTTCACACTGCGCTCATTAGCATTTAGTTAGCATTCTCTATGGGATTGTACATGTACTTGTTAACCTTCAGATTACAGAGGCTCAGTGGGGTATGAAAATAGCGCCCCCTCTGTTCAGTGACGGTTTTACCGAATATCGCCCAACCGCACAAGCTCGGTATGAAGGTATGACAATCTGGATAGTGCCCAAGCCTTACACACATATACAAGCACACATGCAAACACTTACAAAACAGCCAATCAGGCATACACACAAACTGAGTGTCCAAAAAAAAACATTAAGAACTCTTCCATAACATAAAAGTGACCAGGTGAATCCATGTGAAATCTATGATCCCTTACTAATGTCAGTGTTGATGAAGGGTGGAAGACCTTTTAAAGAAGGATTTGTAAGCCTAGAGACAATTACGACATGTATTTAACCTTTATTTAACTAGACAAGTAATTTAAGAACAAATTCTTATTTGCAATGACGGCCTACTGGGGAACAGTGAGTTAACGATCTTTTTCAGGGGCAGAACTTTTTTTTTTTTCTTTCCTTGTCAGCACAGGGAATCGATCCAGCAACCTTTCGGTTACTGGCCAAACGCTCTAACCACTGGCCTACCTGCCGTCCCATGTGAATGGGAAAGGTAAAATATTTAAGTGCCTTTGAACGGGGTATGGTAGTAGATGCACATTTTATTTGTCACAAATTTGATTTGCCAGGTGCATCGATTTGTTTGTATCAAGATCTGCAACGCTACTGGATTTTTCAAGCTCAACAGTTTCCTGTGTGTATCAACAATGATCCACCACCCAAAGGACATCCAGCCAACTTGACAACTGTGGGAAACATTGTAGTCAACATGGGCCAGCATCCTTCTGGAACACTTTTAACACCTTGTAGAATCCATGACCTGACCAATTGAGACTGTTCCAAGAGCAAAGGAGGCTGCAACTCAATATTAGGAAGGTGTTCTTAATGTTTTGTAAACTCAGTGTATATACACACTATCAATATTGACACAAATAATGCAGGTGTAGGCAGATATCTGAATCCACCATCAAGAGCTTTAAGCTGATGTGAGTAAGCAACACACACACACAAGGGTCAATACATAATTACACTCACAATTAGTATCATTAGCATGGGGTTGGAGATTTGTGAGCTAAAAACTCCTCGGAGAGGGAACTGTCAGAGGGGAAGAGAAAGAGTGAGAGGCAGAGAGAGAGTGAGGGAGGGAGGGAGGGAGTAGGGAGCTAAAGAGAGACGGAGATAGAGAGAGAGTGAGTGAGTGAGTGAGTGAGTGAGTGAGTGAGTGAGTGAGTGAGTGAGTGAGTGAGTGAGTGAGTGAGTGAGTGAGGGAGTGAGGGAGTGAGGGAGTGAGGGAGGGAGGGAGGGAGGGAGTGAGTAGGGAGGTAAAGAGAGACGGAGATAGAGAGTGAGGGAGGGAGGGAGGGAGGGAGGGAGGGAGGGAGTAGGGAGGTAAAGAGAGACGGAGATAGAGAGGGAGAGAGAGTGAGTGAGTGAGTGAGTGAGTGAGTGAGTGAGTGAGTGAGTGAGGGGGAGGTAAAGAGAGACGGAGATAGAGAGTGAGGGAGGGAGGGAGGGAGTAGGGACGTAAAGAGAGACGGAGATAGAGAGGGAGAGAGAGAGTGAGGGAGGGAGTAGGGAGGTAAAGAGAGACAGAGATGGAGAGGGAGAGAGAGAGTGAGGGAGGGAGGGAGTAGGGAGGTAAAGAGAGACGGAGATGGAGAGGGAGAGAGAGTGAGGGAGGGAGGGAGGGAGTAGGGAGGTAAAGAGAGACGGAGATGGAGAGGGAGAGAGAGTGAGGGAGGGAGGGAGGGAGTAGGGAGGTAAAGAGAGACGGAGATAGAGAGTGAGGGAGGGAGGGAGTATGGAGGTAAAGAGAGACGGAGATAGAGAGGGAGAGAGAGAGTGAGGGAGGGAGGGAGTAGGGAGGTAAAGAGAGACGGAGATAGAGAGGGAGAGAGAGAGTGAGGGAGGGAGGGAGGAGGGAGGTAAAGAGAGACGGAGATAGAGAGGGAGAGAGAGAGAGTGAGGGAGGGAGTAGGGAGGTAAAGAGAGACAGAGATGGAGAGGGAGAGAGAGAGGGAGGGAGGGAGGGAGGGAGTAGGGAGGTAAAGAGAGACTGAGATGGAGAGGGAGAGAGAGAGTGAGGGAGGGAGGGAGGGAGTAGGGAGGTAAAGAGAGATGGAGAAAGAGAGGGAGAGAGAGAGTGAGGGAGGGAGGGAGGGAGGAGGGAGGTAAAGAGAGACGGAGATAGAGAGAGTGAGGGAGGGAGTAGGGAGGTAAAGAGAGACAGAGATGGAGAGGGAGAGAGAGAGTGAGGGAGGGAGGGAGTAGGGAGGTAAAGAGAGACGGAGATAGAGAGTGAGGGAGGGAGGGAGTATGGAGGTAAAGAGAGACGGAGATAGAGAGGGAGAGAGAGAGTGAGGGAGGGAGGGAGGGAGTAGGGAGGTAAAGAGAGATGGAGAAAGAGAGGGAGAGAGTGAGGAGGGAGGGAGGGAGGGAGGTAAAGAGAGACGGAGATAGAGGGAGAGAGAGAGAGTGAGGGAGGGAGTAGGGAGGTAAAGAGAGACAGAGATGGAGAGGGAGAGAGAGAGTGAGGGAGGGAGTAGGGAGGTAAAGAGAGACGGAGATAGAGAGGGAGAGAGAGAGTGAGGGAGGGAGGGAGTAGGGAGGTAAAGAGAGACGGAGATGGAGAGGGAGAGAGAGGAGGGAGGGGTAGGGAGGTAAAGAGAGACGGAGATGGAGAGGGAGAGAGAGAGTGAGGGAGGGAGGGAGGGAGTAGGGAGGTAAAGAGAGACGGAGATGGAGAGGGAGAGAGAGAGTGAGGGAGGGAGGGAGGGAGTAGGGAGGTAAAGAGAGACGGAGAAAGAGAGGGAGAGAGAGAGTGAGGGAGGGAGGGAGGGAGTAGGGAGGTAAAGAGAGACGGAGATGGAGAGGGAGAGAGAGAGTGAGGGAGGGAGGGAGGGAGTAGGGAGGTAAAGAGAGACGGCGATAGAGAGTGAGGGAGGGAGGGAGTATGGAGGTAAAGAGAGACGGAGATAGAGAGGGAGAGAGAGAGTGAGGGAGGGAGGGAGGGAGTAGGGAGGTAAAGAGAGACGGAGAAAGAGAGGGAGAGAGAGAGTGAGGGAGGGAGGGAGGGAGGGAGGGAGGGAGGGAGGGAGGGAGGAGGGAGGGAGGTAAAGAGAGACGGAGATAGAGGAGAGAGAGAGAGAGTGAGGGAGGGAGTAGGGAGGTAAAGAGAGACAGAGATGGAGAGGGAGAGAGAGAGTGAGGGAGGGAGTAGGGAGGTAAAGAGAGACGGAGATAGAGAGGAGAGAGAGAGTGAGGGAGGGAGGGAGTAGGGAGGTAAAGAGAGACGGAGATGGAGAGGGAGAGAGAGTGAGGGAGGGGTAGGGAGGTAAAGAGAGACGGAGATGGAGAGGGAGAGAGAGAGTGAGGGAGGGAGGGAGTAGGGAGGTAAAGAGAGACAGAGATAGAGAGTGAGGGAGGGAGGGAGTAGGGAGGTAAAGAGAGACGGAGATATAGAGGGAGAGAAAGAGGGAGGGAGGGAGTAGGGAGGTAAAGAGAGACGGAGATAGAGAGGGAGAGAGAGTGAGGGAGGGAGGGAGTAGGGAGGTAAAGAGAGACGGAGATAGAGAGTGAGGGAGGGAGGGAGTAGGGAGGTAAAGAGAGACGGAGATAGAGAGGGAGAGAGAGTGAGGGAGGGAGGGAGGGAGGGAGTAGGGAGGTAAAGAGAGACGGAGATAGAGAGTGAGGGAGGGAGTAGGGGGTAAAGAGAGACGGAGATAGAGAGGGAGAGAGAGAGTGAGGGAGGGAGTAGGGAGGTAAAGAGAGACGGAGATAGAGAGTGAGGGAGGGAGGGAGTAGGGAGGTAAAGAGAGACGGAGATAGAGAGTGAGGGAGGGAGGGAGGGAGGAGGGAGGTAAAGAGAGACGGAGATAGAGAGGGAGAGAGAGAGGAGGGAGGGAGGGAGGGAGGAGAGGGGTAAAGAGAGACGGAGATAGAGAGTGAGGGAGGGAGGGAGGGAGTAGGGAGGTAAAGAGAGACGGAGATGGAGAGGGAGAGAGAGAGTGAGGGAGGGAGTAGGGAGGTAAAGAGAGAGGGAGATAGAGAGTGAGGGAGGGAGGGAGTAGGGAGGTAAAGAGAGACGGAGATAGAGAGTGAGAGAGAGAGTGAGGGAGGGAGGGAGGGAGGGAGTAGGGAGGTAAAGAGAGACGGAGATAGAGAGGGAGAGAGAGTGAGGGAGGGAGGTAAAGAGAGACGAGATAGAGAGGGAGAGAGAGAGGGAGGGAGGGAGGGAGGGAGGGAGGGAGTAGGGAGGTAAAGAGAGACGGAGATAGAGAGGGAGAGAGAGAGTGAGGGAGGGAGGGAGTAGAGAGGTAAAGAGAGACGGAGATAGAGAGTGAGGGAGGGAGGGAGTAGGGAGGTAAAGAGAGACGGAGATAGAGAGGGAGAGAGAGAGTGAGGGAGGGAGGGAGGGAGGGAGGGAGAAGGGAGGTAAAGAGAGACGGAGATGGAGAGGGAGAGAGAGGAGGGAGGGAGGGAGTAGGGAGGTAAAGAGAGACGGAGATGGAGAGGGAGAGAGAGAGTGAGGGAGGGAGTATGGAGGTAAAGAGAGACGGAGATAGAGAGGGAGAGAGAGAGTGAGGGAGGGAGGGAGGGAGTAGGGAGGTAAAGAGAGACGGAGATAGAGAGGGAGAGAGAGAGTGAGGGAGGGAGTAGGGAGGTAAAGAGAGACAGAGATGGAGAGGGAGAGAGAGAGTGAGGGAGGGGGTAGGGAGGTAAAGAGAGACGGAGATAGAGAGGGAGAGAGAGAGTGAGGGAGGGAGGGAGTAGAGAGGTAAAGAGAGACGGAGATAGAGAGTGAGGGAGGGAGGGAGTAGGGAGGTAAAGAGAGATGGAGATAGAGAGGGAGAGAGAGAGGGAGAGAGAGAGTGAGGGAGGGAGGGAGGGAGTAGGGAGGTAAAGAGAGATGGAGAAAGAGAGGGAGAGAGAGAGTGAGTGAGGGAGGGAGGGAGGGAGGTAAAGAGAGACGGAGATAGAGGGAGAGAGAGAGAGTGAGGGAGGGAGTAGGGAGGTAAAGAGAGACAGAGATGGAGAGGGAGAGAGAGAGTGAGGGAGGGAGTAGGGAGGTAAAGAGAGACGGAGATAGAGAGGGAGAGAGAGAGTGAGGGAGGGAGGGAGTAGGGAGGTAAAGAGAGACGGAGATGGAGAGGGAGAGAGAGTGAGGGAGGGGGTAGGGAGGTAAAGAGAGACGGAGATGGAGAGGGAGAGAGAGAGTGAGGGAGGGAGGGAGGGAGTAGGGAGGTAAAGAGAGACGGAGATGGAGAGGGAGAGAGAGAGTGAGGGAGGGAGGGAGGGAGTAGGGAGGTAAAGAGAGACGGAGAAAGAGAGGGAGAGAGAGAGTGAGGGAGGGAGGGAGTAGGGAGGTAAAGAGAGACGGAGATGGAGAGGGAGAGAGAGAGTGAGGGAGGGAGGGAGGGAGTAGGGAGGTAAAGAGAGACGGCGATAGAGAGTGAGGGAGGGAGGGAGTATGGAGGTAAAGAGAGACGGAGATAGAGAGGGAGAGAGAGAGTGAGGGAGGGAGGGAGGGAGTAGGGAGGTAAAGAGAGACGGAGAAAGAGAGGGAGAGAGAGAGTGAGGGGGAGGGAGGAGGGAGGGAGGGAGGGAGGAGGGAGGGAGGTAAAGAGAGACGGAGATAGAGGGAGAGAGAGAGAGAGTGAGGGAGGGAGTAGGGAGGTAAAGAGAGACAGAGATGGAGAGGGAGAGAGAGAGTGAGGGAGGGAGTAGGGAGGTAAAGAGAGACGGAGATAGAGAGGGAGAGAGAGAGTGAGGGAGGGAGGGAGTAGGGAGGTAAAGAGAGACGGAGATGGAGAGGGAGAGAGAGTGAGGGGGGGGTAGGGAGGTAAAGAGAGACGGAGATGGAGAGGGAGAGAGAGAGTGAGGGAGGGAGGGAGTAGGGAGGTAAAGAGAGACAGAGATAGAGAGTGAGGGAGGGAGGGAGTAGGGAGGTAAAGAGAGACGGAGATATAGAGGGAGAGAAAGAGGGAGGGAGGGAGTAGGGAGGTAAAGAGAGACGGAGATAGAGAGGGAGAGAGAGTGAGGGAGGGAGGGAGTAGGGAGGTAAAGAGAGACGGAGATAGAGAGTGAGGGAGGGAGGGAGTAGGGAGGTAAAGAGAGACGGAGATAGAGAGGGAGAGAGAGTGTGAGGGAGGGAGGGAGGGAGGGAGTAGGGAGGTAAAGAGAGACGGAGATAGAGAGTGAGGGAGGGAGTAGGGGGGTAAAGAGAGACGGAGATAGAGAGGGAGAGAGAGAGTGAGGGAGGGAGTAGGGAGGTAAAGAGAGACGGAGATAGAGAGTGAGGGAGGGAGGGAGTAGGGAGGTAAAGAGAGACGGAGATAGAGAGTGAGGGAGGGAGGGAGGGAGGAGGGAGGTAAAGAGAGACGGAGATAGAGAGGGAGAGAGAGAGTGAGGGAGGGAGGGAGGGAGGAGAGGGGTAAAGAGAGACGGAGATAGAGAGTGAGGGAGGGAGGGAGGGAGTAGGGAGGTAAAGAGAGACGGAGATGGAGAGGGAGAGAGAGAGTGAGGGAGGGAGTAGGGAGGTAAAGAGAGAGGGAGATAGAGAGTGAGGGAGGGAGGGAGTAGGGAGGTAAAGAGAGACGGAGATAGAGAGTGAGAGAGAGAGTGAGGGAGGGAGGGAGGGAGGGAGTAGGGAGGTAAAGAGAGACGGAGATAGAGAGGGAGAGAGAGTGAGGGAGGGAGGTAAAGAGAGACGAGATAGAGAGGGAGAGAGAGGGAGGGAGGGAGGGAGGGAGGGAGGGAGGGAGGGAGGGAGGGAGGGAGGGAGGGAGGGAGTAGGGAGGTAAAGAGAGACGGAGATAGAGAGGGAGAGAGAGAGTGAGGGAGGGAGGGAGTAGAGAGGTAAAGAGAGACGGAGATAGAGAGTGAGGGAGGGAGGGAGTAGGGAGGTAAAGAGAGACGGAGATAGAGAGGGAGAGAGAGAGTGAGGGAGGGAGGGAGGGAGGGAGGGAGGGAGAAGGGAGGTAAAGAGAGACGGAGATGGAGAGGGAGAGAGAGTGAGGGAGGGAGGGAGTAGGGAGGTAAAGAGAGACGGAGATGGAGAGGGAGAGAGAGAGTGAGGGAGGGAGTATGGAGGTAAAGAGAGACGGAGATAGAGAGGGAGAGAGAGAGTGAGGGAGGGAGGGAGGGAGTAGGGAGGTAAAGAGAGACGGAGATAGAGAGGGAGAGAGAGAGTGAGGGAGGGAGTAGGGAGGTAAAGAGAGACAGAGATGGAGAGGGAGAGAGAGAGTGAGGGAGGGAGGGAGTAGGGAGGTAAAGAGAGATGGAGATAGAGAGGGAGAGAGAGAGGGAGAGAGAGAGTGAGGGAGGGAGGGAGGGAGTAGGGAGGTAAAGAGAGACGGAGATGGAGAGGGAGAGAGAGTGAGGGAGGGAGGGAGTAGGGAGGTAAAGAGAGACAGAGATGGAGAGGGAGAGAGAGAGTGAGGGAGGGAGTAGGGAGGTAAAGAGAGACGGAGATGGAGAGGGAGAGAGAGTGAGGGAGGGAGTAGGGAGGTAAAGAGAGACGGAGATAGAGAGTGAGGGAGGGAGGGAGGGAGGGAGGAGGGAGGTAAAGAGAGACGGAGATAGAGAGGGAGAGAGAGAGAGTGAGGGAGGGAGTAGGGAGGTAAAGAGAGACAGAGATGGAGAGGGAGAGAGAGAGTGAGGGAGGGAGGGAGGGAGGGAGTAGGGAGGTAAAGAGAGACGGAGATAGAGAGTGAGGGAGGGAGTATGGAGGTAAAGAGAGACGGAGATAGAGAGGGAGAGAGAGAGTGAGGGAGGGAGGGAGGGAGGGAGTAGGGAGGTAAAGAGAGACGGAGAAAGAGAGGGAGAGAGAGAGTGAGGGAGGGAGGGAGGGAGGAGGGAGGTAAAGAGAGACGGAGATAGAGGGAGAGAGAGAGAGAGTGAGGGAGGGAGTAGGGAGGTAAAGAGAGACAGAGATGGAGAGGGAGAGAGAGAGTGAGGGAGGGAGTAGGGAGGTAAAGAGAGACGAGATAGAGAGGGAGAGAGAGAGTGAGGGAGGGAGGGAGGGAGGAGGGAGGTAAAGAGAGACGGAGATGGAGAGGGAGAGAGAGTGAGGGAGGGAGGGAGGGAGTAGGGAGGTAAAGAGAGACGGAGATAGAGAGTGAGGGAGGGAGGGAGTATGGAGGTAAAGAGAGACGGAGATAGAGAGGGAGAGAGAGAGTGAGGGAGGGAGGGAGGGAGGGAGTAGGGAGGTAAAGAGAGACGGAGAAAGAGAGGGAGAGAGAGAGTGAGGGAGGGAGGGAGGGAGGGAGGAGGGAGGTAAAGAGAGACGGAGATAGAGGGAGAGAGAGAGAGAGTGAGGGAGGGAGTAGGGAGGTAAAGAGAGACAGAGATGGAGAGGGAGAGAGAGAGTGAGGGAGTAGGGAGGTAAAGAGAGACGGAGATAGAGAGGGAGAGAGAGAGTGAGGGAGGGAGGGAGGGAGGGAGTAGGGAGGTAAAGAGAGACGGAGATGGAGAGGGAGAGAGAGTGAGGGAGGGAGGGAGTAGGGAGGTAAAGAGAGACAGAGATGGAGAGGGAGAGAGAGAGTGAGGGAGGGAGGGAGTAGGGAGGTAAAGAGAGACGGAGATGGAGAGTGAGGGAGAGTGAGGGAGGGAGGGAGTAGGGAGGTAAAGAGAGACGGAGATATAGAGGGAGAGAAAGAGGGAGGGAGGGAGGGAGTAGGGAGGTAAAGAGAGACGGAGATAGAGACGGAGATAGAGAGTGAGGGAGGGAGTAGGGGGTAAAGAGAGACGGAGATAGAGAGGGAGAGAGAGAGTGAGGGAGGGAGTAGGGAGGTAAAGAGAGACGGAGATAGAGAGTGAGGGAGGGAGGGAGGGAGTAGGGAGGTAAAGAGAGACGGAGATAGAGAGTGAGGGAGGGAGGGAGGGAGGGAGGAGGGAGGTAAAGAGAGACGGAGATAGAGAGGGAGAGAGAGAGTGAGGGAGGGAGGGAGGGAGGAGAGGGGTAAAGAGAGACGGAGATAGAGAGTGAGGGAGGGAGGGAGTAGGGAGGTAAAGAGAGACGGAGATGGAGAGGGAGAGTGAGGGAGGGAGTAGGGAGGTAAAGAGAGAGGGAGATAGAGAGTGAGGGAGGGAAGGAGTAGGGAGGTAAAGAGAGACGGAGATAGAGAGGGAGAGAGAGAGTGAGTGAGGGAGGGAGGGAGTAGGGAGGTAAAGAGAGACGGAGATAGAGAGTGAGGGAGGGAGGGAGTAGGGGGGTAAAGAGAGACGGAGATAGAGAGGGAGAGAGAGTGAGGGAGGGAGGTAAAGAGAGACGAGATAGAGAGGGAGAGAGAGAGAGAGAGAGAGAGAGAGAGAGGGAGGGAGGGAGGGAGGGAGGGAGGGAGGTAAAGAGAGACGGAGAGAGAGAGGGAGAGAGAGAGTGAGGGAGGGAGGGAGGGAGTAGAGAGGTAAAGAGAGATGGAGATAGAGAGTGAGGGAGGGAGGGAGGGAGTAGGGAGGTAAAGAGAGACGGAGATAGAGAGGGAGAGAGAGTGAGGGAGGTAAATAGAGACGGAGATAGAGAGGGAGAGAGAGTGAGGGAGGGAGGGAGTAGGGAGGTAAAGAGAGACGGAGATAGAGAGTGAGGGAGGGAGGCAGTAGGGAGGTAAAGAGAGACGGAGATAGAAAGGGAGAGAGAGAGTGAGGGAGGGAGGGAGGGAGGTAAAGAGAGACGGAGATAGAGAGGGAGAGAGAGAGTGAGGGAGGGAGGGAGTAGGGAGGTAAAGAGAGACTGAGATCGAGAGGGAGAGAGAGAGGGAGGGAGGGAGGGAGTAGGGAGGTAAAGAGAGAGGGAGATAGAGAGGGAGAGAGATGTTGCTTCCAAATGCAGCATCCCACCCAACTAACAGTCATACTGTTCAGATTCACAGATTCAATAAGAGATTATTGTTCTGTTTCAATAGGCAGAGGCTCTCTCACAAACCCACACACAAACACTGGTGCACACACACCTCGGTATGGGGCCGTTTTGCATGGTATTTTCCTACCACAATAGGATGAGAATATATGTGGTGTGGAGTGATAATGTGAGAGCGTTTACAGGCTCAACACACATGCACAAAGAGACACACATGCACTCATAAGCGAACACACAGGTAGACACACACACACACCTCCAATAGAGTGCTTGGTTTGGCCGTAAATCAAATCAAATGTTATTTGCCACGTGCCGAATACAACAGGTAGTATACCTTACAGTGAAATGCTGAATACAACAGGTACTAGACCTTACAGTGAAATGCTGAATACAACAGGTACTAGACCTTACAGTGAAATGCTGAATACAACAGGTAGTAGACCTTACAGTGAAATGCTGAATACAACAGGTAGTAGACCTTACAGTGAAATGCTGAATACAACAGGTGTAGTAGACCTTACAGTGAAATGCTGAATACAACAGGTGTAGTAGACCTTACAGTGAAATGCTGAATACAACAGGTGTAGTAGACCTTACAGTGAAATGCTGAATACAACAGGTGTAGTAGACCTTACAGTGAAATGCTGAATACAATAGGTGTAGTAGACCTTACAGTGAAATGCTGAATACAATAGGTGTAGTAGACCTTACAGTGAAATGCTGAATACAATAGGTGTAGTAGACCTTACAGTGAAATGCTGAATACAACAGGTGTAGTAGACCTTACAGTGAAATGCTGAATACAACAGGTGTAGTAGACCTTACAGTGAAATGCTTACTTTAAACTGCATTGTTGGCTATGGGCTTGTAAGAAAAGTGTCAAGTAAAAAAATAGATCTAAAAAAACAAAGAATTAAAGTGCCTCAGTAAATAACAGTAGCGAGGCTGTATACAGGGGGTACTGGTACAGAGTCAATGTGGAGACTATATACAGGGGGTACTGGTACAGAGTCAACGTGGAGGCTGTATACAGGGGGTACTGGTACAGAGTCAATGTGGAGGCTGTATACAGGGGGTACTGGTACAGAGTCAACGTGGAGACTATATACAGGGGGTACTGGTACAGAGTCAACGTGGAGGCTGTATACAGGGGTACTGGTACAGAGTCAACGTGGAGGCTGTATACAGGGGGTACTGGTACAGAGTCAACGTGGAGGCTGTATACAGGGGGTACTGGTACAGAGTCAACGTGGAGGCTGTATACAGGGGGTACTGGTACAGAGTCAATGTGGAGGCTGTATACAGGGGGTACTGGTACAGAGTCAATGTGGAGGCTGTATACAGGGGGTACTAGTACAGAGTCAATGTGGAGGCTGTATACAGGGGGTACTAGTACAGAGTCAATGTGGAGGCTGTATACAGGGGGTACTGGTACAGAGTCAACGTGGAGGCTGTACACAGGGGGTACTGGTACAGAGTCAATGTGGAGGCTGTATACTGTGGGTACTGGTACAGAGTCAACGTGGAGACTATATACAGGGGTACTGGTACAGAGTCAACGTGGAGGCTGTATACAGGGGGTACTGGTACAGAGTCAATGTGGAGGCTGTATACAGGGGGTACTGGTACAGAGTCAACGTGGAGACTATAAACAGGGGGTACTGGTACAGAGTCAACGTGGAGGCTGTATACAGGGGGTACTGGTACAGAGTCAATGTGGAGGCTGTATACAGGGGGTACTGGTACAGAGTCAATGTGGAGGCTGTATACAGGGGGTACTAGTACAGAGTCAATGTGGAGGTTTTATACAGGGGGTACTAGTACAGAGTCAATGTGGAGGTTTTATACAGGGGGTACTGGTACAGAGTCAATGTGGAGACTATATACAGGGGGTACTGGTACAGAGTCAACGTGGAGGCTGTATACAGGGGGTACTAGTACAGAGTCAATGTGGAGGCTTTATACAGGGGGTACTGGTACAGAGTCAATGTGGAGACTATATACAGGGGGTACTGGTACAGAGTCAACGTGGAGGCTGTATACAGGGGGTACTAGTACAGAGTCAATGTGGAGGCTTTATACAGGGGGTACCAGTACAGAGTCAATGTGGAGGCTGTATACAGGGGGTACTGGTACAGAGTCAACGTGGAGGCTGTATACAGGGGGTATTGGTACAGAGTCAACGTAACTCACTACATACTGTAAGAATGTTTCATATTAGTTTACTATATTTTCCCATAAGTTTAACCTAGCGATTCTCACGGCTCAGCTCATTACGTCTCAATTAACTAAGAATAATCCGGTGGTCGTCAATGTCGTCGTCCCAATTAATCATGCTTAATTACCTCTGTGCGTTTACCGTCACATTATTCTGATTACGGGAGGAGGAATAGTCCCATGTTTTACAATTATGATAATTACCGCTCAGACTCGTTAAGGCAAATATATTGAAATATATGTAACAAGGTTATTAGTTGGCTTTGCTTGGGCTGACCTTTGAAACGTAGTAAATATCATAGTTTTACCAGACGTTTAAAAAGCTTTAAGCTTTTGCTATAGCTTGCCTGGAGTGCCAAATGGGCAGGGTTTAAAATCAGTATCACATTTTATTATCACATGCTACGTAAACAACAAGTGGAGGCTAACAGTGAAATGATTACTTACGCGCCCCTCCAAACAACGTAGAGAGAAAGAATATAGAGAAATAGAAAAGTAAAATCCATAATAATATAAATACACAATGAGTAACATAACATGGCTATATAGACGGGGTACACGTACGAAGGGGTACGAAGTAGATATGTACATATAACTAGGAATAAACAGTAGCAGCAGTGTACATGATGAGAC
The DNA here is from genome assembly GCF_021184085.1 of Oncorhynchus gorbuscha. NCBI lineage: Eukaryota > Metazoa > Chordata > Actinopteri > Salmoniformes > Salmonidae > Oncorhynchus > Oncorhynchus gorbuscha. Next base: position 19,193,433 of record NC_060175.1, on the reverse strand, counting down.
GAAAAAGTGCAAAAAGGGTCCGTGCAGATTTGGTTAACTATTTAGCAGTCTGATGGCTTGTGGGTAGAAGTTGTTCAGGGTCCTGTTGGTTCCACACTTGGTGCAGCGGCACCTCAGAGAAAACAGTCTATGACTTTGGTGGCTGGAGTCTTTGACAATTTTTAGTGCCTTCCTCTGACACTGATCACACTTTTAGGAATGTTCCATAGGTTCCATTGCACCAAGCAATCTAAATCAAGTATTTACAATGATTTTGAATAGCATTTGAATGAGGTCTCTTTGCAACACAGTCAATTCTGCATCTGATATTGGACCGTTATCCAACTCAACAAAGTTCAATAAAATTGTATGTCCCCCACAATTGTCTCAGTGTGGAATAAATAAAGTTATATTGAATTGAATGCCATGCTATATGATCAGAATCAGCAGAACATGAGTTAGAACTGACCTGTGCTTAAAAGATATTGAGTGAGTGTTAGTGGATTGTATTAGTGTAAAGTCTTCAGTAGCCTATCTAGGCTTATCATAATGTACATCAGTTTTAGCGGAGGCTTCTAAAACGGCGTCTCAAATGGCATCCTATTCACTATAATGGTCCACTACTTTAGCCAGGGCTATACTGGGAGCAGGGTGCCATTTGGGATGCATTCTGTGTCTTTTGTATGCGCTCTCAGGAGTGGAGGCTAATCTGCAGCACTATCACACTCCAGAGACTCCCTGCATGGGGAGAGGAGACATACATCTGCTCTCACTTTCAGGAGATCTCAGTTTAATAGTGATCTTATAGTATACACACACAGTCAAAAGAACATGGCAATAAACACATGCTGAAATTTGTCATGAAGAACCATGCAAACACACTTTCAAATGAATGACAAAAATGAGGACCGAGAGAAAGAGAGAAATGGATGAACGGATTGAGTTGTAGTCTTGTATTGTGTTAGTCTATTACAGACTCCATGAGCGTGTGCACATACAAACACACACACACACACACACACACACAAAATCACTACCGTGCCAATACTAATGGGTATTCTCCACCATTGTTATTCTCCTATTCACTTACTGAAAGGCATATATGTCAAGATGTCACCTGACGTGGAGCTTCCTCTGGGATGCTACCAATCCCCAGCTGGCGTGGCAGGTCAGGGACAGCAGTAGAAAGGGCCTCCCTGTCAACTTGTGGATGATGGAAAGGCGCTGCAGTGAAGGTGACAGCACAGTGCCAGGGTGACAGACACCAATATTATTTGTGCTGGAGCATGCATTCAATCATCTCCTCTCCTGTTGCTGCTGTGTAGCTGCTGGGAGATATGGCCAGTACAGGCGTTCTGTAGCTATCTAACCATTATTTTCCTCTCTCTTCATCTTCTGCAACCACTTCTCTCCCCCTTTTCTCAGCAGATATAGGCAGCAATGGCTAGTTCCTGCTCTGTTTCTAGGGCTATTGCTCTCTAGCTCACTATTTCTCCAACCATTTTTCTTCCCTTCTCGCTCCCTCCCTCCATCTCTCTCATTATCCTCAATCCACTTGTTTTCCCAGTCTATTTATCGCTCTCCCTCGCCTCTCCCCCATCTCTCTCCCTCGCCCTCTCCCCATCTCTCTACCTCGCCCAGTCTCTCTCCCTCACCCTCCCCCAGTCTCTCTCCCACGCCACGTCTCTCTCCCTCCCCTTCTCTCCCTCGCCCGTCTCTTCCTCGCACTCCCTGTCTTTCTCCCTCGCCGTCTCCCTTGCCCTCTCCCTGTCTCTATCCCTTGCCCTCCCGCCCTCTCCTCGTCTCTCCCCCTCACCCGTCTCTCTCCCCCTTTACCTCTCCTACTTTCTCTCCCTCCCTCGCCCGCAGTGGAGAAATGTTTTTTATTGATTCCCTCTCAGAGTGGTGGAAGGTCATGGGATCACTAATAAAACTCAGACAGATGAGGGCCTGAGAACACTTCCTGGGGTCACCTCCGCTAGCTGTGTGTGAGTAAGATACAGGATACAATAATTACATAATAAATATTTACAACACCACGTGGGCACACACAGTCCATTTGCAGGGACAACAAAGGGAGCTGACAGTACAGAAGACCATCCATCATGATAGGCTGTGCCCGCCAGCCTGCCAATGGCCTGCCTCAGTCTGCCTCGCCTGCCAGCCGCTCTTCACCAGGGTCAACTGCTGACCTCATCTTCCCCTCCCGGAGCAATGGGCTGAAATCACCTCCAGATCTAAGGTCAGTTTTTGATGGTTGAGGTTCAAAGGTGGGGGAGCGGAATGCTGATTCAAGACCTGTACCTAGAGGATAACTTTGATTCAATGACTCCTCATTGACCTAAGCCTGACCTAGGGTCACCATGGGGTCCAGGGCAAGCCAATCAGCTTAACGTAGAAGCCATTTCATCACAGTTCCCACCAGGGCAGGAGAGCTTTGGCAACGAGTGGTCTTCAAAAGCAGGAATTCAGAATGAGCTGTGTGACTGACTACGCAGATTGTGGAGTGTTATTTAGGAGAAAAATCACAGAAAGTGGCTTTGGATAATAGTTTACTCCTTAATGATGTGCATGCGGACAGGATATTTGTACACAGAAAGCCACAGCCCATTTCCAAAATTGTCAAAATAACACTAATGGGGGAAACAGAGAGAGAAGAAGAGTTGAAAAGAAAGGAGGAACAGGAAATCAACTACAGCTGAGGAGGAGTGAGGGGACAATCTGTGTGCCTCAACTGGGCCATTCACAACTCCCTCTCTTTTTCTCTCTCCCTCTCCTTTCTAGGTTGAGAGAGGACATACTGGCGGACTCAACTAAGCTATTCACAACCTTCTTTCCTTCTTTATGGTGTATAGTGTTCTTACCTCTTTCCCTTTCTGTCTTCTACACCTCTCTCCCCACCTCGTCTTTCTTCCGTGTTTTATAATGCACACCATATGTGCATTGAAGTACAGACTGAACTTGTATTTATAATATTACAATTATCATAATTATGATACATTTGATGTATTTATAACACCTGGATAATGAACTTCTTTCAATAAAGCGTTTCACATTCTCCACGGATTGGAATACTATGCTGTGTCCTCAGATTAACGCAGATGAAGGGAGTTCGAGATGCATATATTTTTTCTGCATATATGAATTACAAATCAATCATGTTTCTAGTCGATTGCATAGTTACAACATGTAATCATTGATGTCCCAGGAGCAGTAGACACTGAATTGCATAACATAACATAACATAACATAACATAACATAACATAACATAACATACAGCATCATTCAAATAATGGACTTTGATATGACTAAAAAATTATGTCTCAGAGATTCATACCTGAACCGCACCTTCATTTGCCAAGGAAGAGTACACGATCAGTGAATATATTCAACGAACAGGCTACAATGTGGGAATCTCAACAGTACATGTATATAGGACTTGCATCCTTGGCACAATAAAGTTATTACATTCTACTCTATCAATATGTAACAGTATAGCTTCCGTCCCTATCCTTACCCCTACCTGGGCTCAAACCAGACACCCTCTGCACACATCGACAACAGCCACCCTCGAAGCATCGTTACCCAATGCTCAGAGCAAGGGGAACAACTACTTCAAGGTCTCAGAGTGAATGATGTCACCGATTTAAACGCTATTAGCACGCACCCCTAACTAGCTAGCCATTTCACACCAGTTACACATAGGCTTCATTAATGACATTCATACTTGAAGTTGATACAACAACTATGATAGCAGAGGTTCATGGTTCTGAACTAATATTCATACATTTCAGGGTCCATACACAGATTGGCTCCACATCCATAAGCATACAGATATTTTATCCTCCACTACACAATAAGTAAATAGTTAGCTATGCTACTTCAGCTGCACTGCAAGGCAAGCTTAAACAATTGTATATTCAATTTGCAGTAAATGCTTTAGCTAGCTAGATTCTTTACATCCACTGTTTCACAAGACGACAGCCTGGTTTTCCCAGGAGTCCCTAAAGCATTAAACAACACAAATTACGAATTCATTCTCCCAACACTAGCTAGCTGGCTAATGTTAGCTAGTCAGATAACTTGCTAAATAGAGATTTTCGTAAATTAACTTTATGAAAAAAAAATATGCACAAATGTTTGTCTCTACATTAACATATTCCTCTCAGTTGTACATTTTGTCAGCCATCCACACTCAGGGACCAGTGGCACGCGTCAAAATGTGTCATTGGAACCACTCCATATGATTAGTCATAAAAACCTTGGGATTCAAATGCATAATGAGTGCTCTAACGCCCCCTTGCGGTGGTCTGGATCAATGAAGCCATGACGCTGGGTACCTCTAAGTCCCGCGGTGCATGCTCGCAGGAACCACTGTATAGGGTGTACAGCTGTACCCATTTCAACACCATTATGACCATATGGGGCGGCAGGGTAGCCTAGTGGTTAGAGACTAGTAACCGGAAGGTTGCAAATCTGTCGTTCTGCCCCTGAACAGGCAGTTAAACCACTGTTCCTAGGCCGTCATTGAAAATAAGAATTTGTTCTTAACTGACTTGCCTAGTTAAATAAAGGTCAAATAAAAAAATAAGGTGTACAGCTGTACCCACCGAGTGAACAAGCGAGCAAGATGGACTGTGTATTGCATTCATCTCAGCCTGGTGTGGGTGTGTGTGCTCTGTAATGCCACGCACGGTGGATCAGTGGGGGGAAAACCAGCCAAGCCTCTGTCTTCCCTGTGGGGCCAAGCACTGCATACAGCATCCGATCAACCCTCTCTCAATGAATTAGTGTCTGAGTTTGTGTGTGCGTGCCTCAGCCACTCGTTTGAGTGACATTTCACAAATTCTAGGGACAGGGCTAATGATGTCCCTGTTGGACTAAATCAAATCACTCAGAGGTTCCAGGAAGAAAGCAGGGTGAGTATGGGAACTGGGTTCAGTCAAGACGCGTCACACCGCCTCTCGCTAATTACCATTGTTCTAAAGATGGCCCCAGGGAGAAGTTGTCGAAGGGGACTGAACCTAAATGCCAGCATCATGGCAGAGAGGTGTTGAGAAAGGCCCAAGGCAAAGCATAATGTCAGAGGTCAGCAGACTAGCTATTAATTGTATTGCATTCCAATGTATAGCCTGTTGTAGTATCACCGTATAACTGTAGTATATTTCAACAGCACACATACAGTCGGGCAAAAAAGTATTTAGTCAGCCACCAATTGTGCAAGTTCTCCCACTTAAAAAGATGAGAGGCCTGTAATTTTCATAATAGGTACAAGTCAACTTTGACAGACAAAATTAGGGGGGAAAAAAATCAGAAAATCACATTGTAGGATTTTTTATGAATTTATTTGCAAATGATGGTGGAAAGTAAGTATTTGGTCACCTACAAACAAGCAAGATTTCTGGCTCTCACAGACCTGTAACAACTTCTTTAAGAAGCTCCTGTGTCCTCCACTCGTTACCTGTATTAATGGCACCTGTTTGAACTTGTTATCAGTATAAAAGACACCTGTCCACAACCTCAAACAGGCACACTCCAAACTCCACTATGGCCAAGACCAAAGAGCTATCAAAGGACACCAGAAACAAAATTGTAGACCTGCACCAGGCTGGGAAGAAAATCTGCAATAGGTAAGCAGCTTGGTTTGAAGAAATCAACTGTGGGAGCAAATATAAGGATATGGAAGACATACAAGACCACTGATAATCTCCCTCGATCTGGGGCTCCATGCAAGATCTCACCCCGTGGGGTCAAAATGATCACAAGAACGGTGAGCAAAAATCTCAGAACCACGCGGGGGGACCTAGTGAATGACCTGCAGAGAGCTGGGACCAAAGTAACAAAGCCTACCATCAGTAACACACTACGCCGCCAGAGACTCAAATCCTGCAGTGCCAGACATGTCCCCCTGCTTAAGCCAGTACATGTCCAGGCCCATCTGAAGTTTGCTAGAGAGCATTTGGATGATCCAGAAGAAGATTGGGAGAATGTCATATGGTCAGATGAAACCAAAATATAACTTTTTGGTAAAAACTCAACTCATCGTGTTTGGAGGACAAAGAATGCTGAGTTGCATCCAAAGAACACCGTACCTACTGTGAAGCATGGGGTGGAAACATCATGCTTTGGGGCTGTTTTTCTGCAAAGGGACCAGGACGACTGATCCGTGTAAAGGAAAGAATGAATGGGGCCATGTATCGTGAGATTTTGAGTGAAAACCTCCTTCCATCAGCAAGGGCATTGAAGATGAAACGTGGCTGGGTCTTTCAGCATGACAATGATCCCAAACACACCGCCCGGGCAACAAAGGAGTGGCTTCGTAAGAAGCATTTCAAGGTCCTGGAGTGGCCTAGCCAGTCTCCAGATCTCAACCCCATAGAAAATCTTTGGAGGGAGTTGAAAGTCCGTCTTGCCCAGCAACAGCCCCAAAACATCACTGCTCTTGAGGAGATCTGCATGGAGGAATGGGCCAAAATACCAGCAACAGTGTGTGAAAACAGTGTGTGAAGACTTACAGAAAATGTTTGACCTCTGTCATTGCCAACAAAGGGTATATAACAAAGTATTGAGAAACTTTTGTTATTGACCAAATACTTATTTTCCACCATAAATTGCAAATAAATTCATAAAAAAATCATACCATGTGATTTTCTGGATTTTTTTTCTCATTTTGTCGGTCATAGTTGAAGTGTACCTATGATGAAAATTACAGGCCTCATCTTTTTAAGTGGGAGAACTTGCACAATTGGTGGCTGACTAAATACTTTTTTGCCCCACTGTATGTTGCCAAAAGCTCTAGAGGATACTGGGGTTGGGAATGGCCATGGACCTCGCGATACGACATTATCACCATACTTAAATGCCAATACGATATGTATTGAGATTCTCATGATTATATATGCATTGCAATTCGATAATAGGATGATGTTCCAAACATATTTCTCACTACATGTCTGCTGCAGAGGGGACAAGAGAGATCATGAGATTTTTTTATGTTAATCAGTCATGGAGAAAAAAAAGTGCTGAAAACATGTTGGCTCACTACTTAAAAAGATAGAGAACAAGCTATTTATATTTTGTTATCGAGTCAGAATCTATATAAAATTGTCCAAAATACAATTGTGATATGTAACTATAGATTTTCTCCCTCGTCCCTACTAGCTATGTGTGTATATGTGCATGCATTGCATAGGCTATGCATGTACCCTTCGCCAACATCTATCTGAGGCAAAATCATGATAATTGAAGTCTGGCTGTCCCAGAATGGCGCCGGAGGGGATGTCTGCCATTTTACGGGCTCCTACCTGAGTGGGTTGATTCACTGATGTGGTCATCCTGTCTGGGTTGGCGCCCCCCCCTTGGGTTGTGCCATGGCGGAGATCTTTGTGAGCTATACTCAGCCTTGTCTCAAGATGGTAAGTTGGTGGTTGAAGATGTCCCTCTAGTGGTGTGGGGGCTGTGCTTTGGCAAAGTGGGTGGGGTTATATCCTGCCTGTTTGACCCTGTCCGGGGGTGTCCTCGGATGGGGCCACAGTGTCTCCTGACCCCTCCTGTCTCAGCCTCCAGTATTTATGCTGCAGTAGTTTGTGTCGGGGGCTAGGGTCAGTTTGTTATATCTGGAGTACTTCTCCTGTCCTATTCGGTGTCCTGTGTGAATCTAAGTGTGCGTTCTCTAATTCTCTCCTTCTCTCTTTCTTTCTCTCTCTCGGAGGACCTGAGCCCTAGGACCATGCCCCAGGACTACCTGACATGATGACTCCTTGCTGTCCCCAGTCCACCTGGCCGTGCTGCTGCTCCAGTTTCAACTGTTCTGACTTATTATTCGACCATGCTGGTCATTTATGAACATTTTAACATCTTGGCCATGTTCTGTTATAATCTCCACCCAGCACAGCCAGAAGAGGACTGGCCACCCCACATATGCTCTCTCTAATTCTCTCTTTCTCTCTCTCGGAGGACCTGAGCCCTAGGACCATGCCCCAGGACTACCTGACATGATGACTCCTTGCTGTCCCCAGTCCACCTGGCCATGCTGCTACTCCAGTTTCAACTGTTCTGCCTTATTATTAAACGACCATGCTGGTCATTTATGAACATTTGAACATCTTGGCCATGTTCTGTTATAATCTCCACCCGGCACAGCCAGAAGAGGACTGGCCACCCCACATAGCCTGGTTCCTCTCTAGGTTTCTTCCTAGGTTTTGGCCTTTCTAGGGAGTTTTTCCTAGCCACCGTGCTTCTACACCTGCATTGCTTGCTGTTTGGGGTTTTAGGCTGGGTTTCTGTACAGCACTTTGAGACATCAGCTGATGTACGAAGGGCTATATAAATACATTTGATTTGATTGATCCTAACCAACTGTGCTATTGTGTAAAGTATTGTTTTTGCGTTGTTAGTTACTTAATTTGTACATAAATGTTGTTGATACCGTCTCTTAGTTTCTGACCATCAGAACAGGGATTTACTAACCCCGAACAGGACAAAGATTCTTTATTTAATCAGTCCGACGCAAAGGATATACTGCTCTCCAGTGACGAAGCCCAAGTCCCCATCATTTGCATGAAGAAAAGGCAGAGATAGAGGGAGAAGGTCGGGGTGCCTTGTTAGGATTCGTAGGCGAGTGAGTAAAATCGCCATTACCACCGGTTCTATTGGCCAATGTGCAATCACTGGAAAACAAACTCGATGATCTAAGGTTGAGACTATCCTACCAACGGGACATTAAAAACTGTGATGTCTTATGTTTCACCGAGTCGTGGCTGAACAACGACACGAAGAGCATAGAGCTGGCTGGGTTTTCTGTGCATCGGCAGGACAGAGCAGCTATGTTTGGTAAGACAAGAGGCAAGGTTTTGTGTCCATTTGTCAATAACAGCTGGTGCATGATGTCTAATATTAAAGAAGTATCGAGATATTGCATGCCTAATGTAGAGTACCTCATGATAAGCTGTAGACCACATTTTCTACGTTCTCAACTATATTATTCGTAGCCATCTATTTACCGCCACAAACCCATGCAGGCACAAAGACCGCACTCAACAAGTTTTATAAGGCCATAAGCAAGTAAGAAAATGCTCATTCAGAAGTGGCGCTCCTAGTGGCCGGGGACTTTAAAGCTGGCAAACTTAAATCTGTTTTACCTTATTTCTACCAGCATGTAAAGTGAAACCAGAGGAAAAAAAATCTGACCATAACTCTATCCTCCTGATTCCTGCTTACAAGCAAAAACTAAAGTAGGAAGTACCAGTTGCTCTCTCAATATGGAATTGGTCAGAACTCGCGGATGGTACACTACAGGACTTTTTTCTAGCACTGAGTGGTATATGTTCCATGACTCATCCAATGGCATTGTCAGGACTGAGGTGATATCCAATGGTATATCACCTCAGTCACCGGCTTCATCAATAAGTGCATTGATAACGTCATCCCCACAGTGACCGTATGTACATATCCCAACCAGAAGCCATGGATTACAGGCATCAGCCGCACCAAGCTAAAGGCTAGAGCTCCCGCTTTCAAGAAGCAGGACACTAATCCTGACGCTTATAAGAAATTCTGCTATGCCTTCAGACAAACCATAAAATAGGCAAAGCGTCAATACAGGAATAAGATTTAATCCGACTACACCAGCTCTGATGCTCGTCAGATGTGGCAGGGCTTTCAAACTATTTCGGACTATAAAAGGAAAACCCAGCCGCGAACTGCCCAGTGACACAAGCCTACCAGACAAGCTAAATGCCTTTCATGCTCGCTTCGAGACAAGCAACACTGAAGCATGAATGAGAGCACCAGCCGTTCCGGACCACAGTGTGATCACGCTATCCGTAGCAGATGTGCGAAAGACCTATAAACAGGTCAACAATCACAAGGCCGTGGGGCCAAATGGACTACCAGGGCATGTACTCAGACCATGCGTGGACCAACTGGCAAGTGTATTCAATGATATTTTCAATGATTACCCACATGTTTCAAACAGACCACCAAAGTCCTTGTGCCCAAGAATGCGAAGGAAACCTGCCTAAATGATAACCAACCCATAGCACTCAAGTCGGTAGCCATGGTAGGCAACAACACATCTGCCACGCTGATCCTCAACACCGGGGCCCCACAGGGGTGCGTGCTTAGTTCCCTCCTGTACTCCCTGCAATGTGGTGCCAGGGCAACAACCTCTCCCTCTACGTGAGCAAGAAAAAGAAGATGATCGTGAACTACAGGAAAACGAGGGCCGAACAGGCCACCATTAACATTGCCGCGGCAGTAGTGGAGTGTGTGGAGAGATTCCTTGGCCTCCACATCACTAACAAACTATCATGGTCCAAACATACAAAGAAAGTTGTGAAGAAGGCACAACATAACCCCCCCCCCTGAAAAGATTTGGCATGGGTCCCCAGATCCTCAAAAAGTTATACAGCTGCACCATCGAGAGCATCCTGACTGCATTGTTTGCATCACTGTACAGCACTTTGAGATATGGCAAATGCTTGATTTGGCATTTGACCGTGGTATGGCAAATGCTAGGCATTTGACTGTAGAGGGTAGTGAGTATAGCCCAATATACCACTGGGGCCTAGCTTCCTACCATCCAAGACCTATATATTATGCGGTGTCAGAGGAAGGCCCACAAAATTGTCTAAGACTCTAGTCACCCAAGTCATAGACTATTTTCACTGCTACCGCACAGCAAGTGGTACGGGAGAGCCAAGTCTGGGCTGCTGAACAATTAATCAAATGGCCGGGACTATTTACATTGACCCCCCCTCCATTGTTTTTACACTGCTGCTACTTGCTGTTTACTATCTATGCATAGTCACTTTACCCCAACCTACATGTACCAACTACCTCAACCTTCTTGTACCACAGCACATTGACTTGGTATTCCCTGTATATAGCCTCATTATTATTATCTACATTTTATTGCTTTACTTTTTAAAAATGTACTTTAGTTCATTTAGTTAATATTTTCTTAACCATTTATTGAACTGCATTGTTGGTTAAGGGCTTGTAAATGAGCATTTCATGGTAAGGTCGACACCTGTTGTATTAGGCGCATGTGACAAATAAAATTTGATTCGGCTGAAACTACGGTCTCTTCAAGTTTGACAGATGTTCAGTGAGATTACAGTATGCCTTGCCCTTGTCTAACCACAAGGTGTGCCATTACAGAGCTTAGGCCTTATGTTCAATACTCTCTGAAAATACATAATAGGAATCAAAGAGGACCGAATTTGTGGGGCATAGGAGAATTGAATCAGAGAATCAGATAGAGATCAATATTGTTAGTCTTTTCCTACTACCACTAACTTTGCTGATAACTTCTTGAGAGGAAAAATATACCTGCTACGCCTGTGATATGTGGTTGTCCCACCTAGCTATCTTAAGATGAATGCACTAACTGTATGTTGCCCTGGATAAGAGCTCATGCAAAATGACTAAAATGTAAATGTATTCAGAGGGCCACAGAACTCACTGAGTTGTGATGCAGGCATAGCAGAACTGAATCAGATCGAGATCAGTAGCGTTAAGAAGGCCACAGGACTCACTGAGTTGATGCAGGCCAGTTCCTTGTTGAGCAGCCAGGGTAGTGAGAGCTTCCCCTCTCCCCGGTAGCAGGACTGGATGCGCTCCTTGATCTTCTCCTTGATGCGGCGCAGTGTGAACAGGCACAGGGCTGACTCCTTGGGCGGCTTGGCCCGGTTCTTCTGGCCCTGCGAGAACACAGTGAACAGGATGTCCTCGTCTTCGGAAATTCCTAAGGAGTCAGCCAACTGCTTGCCGGGACGGCTGAGGTAGGCGTCCTGGACGAGACGATACTCCACCCCATCCTTGGTGCAGCCGATGGGGAACTCCACGTACGAGTAGAACTTTGAGTCGTCCACACAGAGGCGGACAATCTTGGATGTGAAGAACTGTTCGCCAGAGGCGTCAGGCGAAGTGAGCTGAGTGTCCAGCTGCATGGTCAGGTAGTAGACAAAATGTTCGCTGCTGAAGCCGTAGATATAGTAGATGTCAAATGCAGGGAATTTGCTGAGAGTGTCCGAAGGGATCTTGAGCTGCGAGGAGACAAACTCATCCTGATAGACAAAGCTGAACATGTCAGCGTTCTCCTCGTTGGACATCAGCTTGCGGCTGGAGAGCGTGGGGAAGTACTCGGACTTGCCGTCAATGGGTGTGCCGATGAAGAGCTTGCTGGCGGGGCTGTGCTGGGATGTGATGATGACCCCAGACATGGTGCCAGACTCGGTCACGCTGGACAGGTAGTGCTCCTTACGGTGGTGCGGCTCACCCAGTTTGAACAGGTCGTCCAGCCTGAGGAACTGACAGATTCCCTGGGAGGTGCTCCCGCAGGCGATGAGTCGGTTCTGGGCATAGTCGATGAGAAGCAACTTATTGACGTTGTTGGTCTGGGCAAGGTCGTGGGGGCACGACTGGACGCTGGGCGGGGGATAGCACTTCTCGTTATCCGCCACGGGGCCAGTCATGTGGCTCCGCAGCTTGGTAAGGTTGCTCGAGAGCTTGAAGATCCAGTTGACCGTGCCAACGTAAACCTCACCCGTCTTGTTGTGGATGGCCAGGTGTGTCAGCCCCCAGTCTGGTGGGGAGAAGGATTTGAAGGGCTGGGGTTGACCTCTGGTCAAGGACGGGACTGTCAAGAGGACCAGCACCCCCAGAAGGAGCAGGTTCCCCAGGTGAGGGGCAACGAGTGACCTCAATAGGGGCCACATATCTGGGGGTTGCAGGAGACAAGTCTGGGGGAAGGGATGGGGAAGGTGGGTGGGTTCACTCCGGCACCTAGTCCGGATCTGTTTATGTCCTAGCTTATATTCCCCTGGAAGGAGGCTGGATGGGCCGAGGGGAAGAGGGGGAAAGCTCCTATTTATCCAGTGTCTTTCTCTCTGTGTTCTGAGTTTTCATCCAGAGCATCATCCACAGCAGCACGGGTGAGAGCCCTGCAAGAAAAAAAACACATTATGAGTCACAATGGAACATTTCCTATTGATTATGCATCAGCCGGAGAGCCGATAAGCAGATGAGATGCACTGCTAAATTTAGACAAAAGTTAGTAGGGCATTCACCCACCCCAGATTAATGATGCAAAGTGATATCCGTGACTGCATTATGAAGGAAGATAGCTAGCGAGAGTCACAGGAGGATTACAAAACGCATAGTACAATAATGAGTCACACGGCAATGAGTTTAAGACACACAACATCCTGCCTTTAATATTTCATAAGTTCAACAGTATCGTGAAGGATCGGAGATGGTCTGCTTAGAAAATTGCCAGAGGGGGCGCATACAGACGGCAGCAAACCTAGTGGTTAGACCATTGGGCCAGTCACTGAAAGGTCCCTGGTTCGAATACCGGAGCAGACAAGGTAAAACATCTGTTGATGTGCCCAAGGCAAGGCACTTAACCCTGCAAAACAACACATTTTACTACAATTATCCAACACATTTTACTACAATTATCCAGTGCATGAGACTATAAAACTTTTTTTTTCTATTGAAACCCCACAAGTTGTATCCAGGTCTGCTCCCTCCCAGGCCTCCCAGTGTGTGGGTTGCTGTATGCGGTATCAGGAGACTACCCAGCATCCCCCTCTTCTCCCAATTAGGGCCTTGTTCTGTCAATAGCATCGAGGCAATGTTCGCTTTTAATCTGTGGCAGATCTGCAGCTCTCTCTGATTGCCAAAACATGTTTGCTACCCTGAGGGAGGTAGAGTAAAAACAATGATGATTCAGCACCCTTATGCTGCAATCAGGATGTAGAGTACAATATAAGCTAGAAGAAAATGAATGAATGAGATGGATCTAGATTTGAGACACATATACCACACATATCCCAGAGAGATAAATTGCAGTTGTCGTCGTCTGTTGCGGCTCCAATAATGCAAAACCCGTTTTCCACTTCAGCCAAAGTATTGCTCGCCCACCCAACCCAGTCCTCCACTCCAGTCAACCCAACCCAGTCCTCCACTCCAGTCAACCCAACCCAGTCCTCCACTCCAGTCAACCCAACCCAGTCCTCCACTCCAGCCAACCCAACCCAGTCCTCCACTCCAGCCAACCCAACCCAACCCTCCATTCCAGCCAACCCAACCAAGTTCTCCACTCCAGCCAACCCAGTCCTCCACTCCAGCCAACCCAACCCAACCCTCCATTCAAGCCAACCCAACCCAGTCCTCCACTCCAGCCAACCCAACCCAACCCTCCATTCCAGCCAACCCAACCAATGCCTCCACTCAAGCCAACCCAGTCCTCCACTCCACTCCAGCCAACCCAACCCAACCCAACCCTCCATTCCAGCCAACCCAACCCAGTCCTCCACTCCAGCCAACCCAGTCCTCCACTCCAGCCAACCCAACCCAGTCCTCCACTCCAGCCAACCCAGTCCTCCACTCTAGCCAACCCAACCCTCCAGCCAACCCAACCCAGTCCTCCATTCCAGCCAACCCAACCCAGTCCTCCACTCCAGCCAACCCAGTCCTCCATTCCAGCCAACCCAACCCAGTCCTCCATTCCAGCCAACCCAACCCAGTCCTCCATTCCAGCCAACCCAACCCAGTCCTCCATTCCAGCCAACCCAACCCAGTCCTCCATTCCAGCCAACCCAACCCAGTCCTCCATTCCAGCCAACCCAACCCAGTCCTCCATTCCAGCCAACCCAACCCAGTCCTCCATTCCAGCCAACCCAACCCAGTCCTCAACTCCAGCCAACCCAACCCTCCATTCCAGCCAATCCAACTCAGTCATCCACTCCAGCCAACCCAACTCATACATCCACTCCCAGCAGTCAGATGTTAATTATCTGCTTCCCATCCAAACCGAAGTAGGCCAAATGTTCTGAGTTGACGGCACTTAGCCCTAATTCCACCCCCCCTCCCAATTCATCATATTCTCTAATGCTTCCAAATGAAGAGACGCTCATATGTGACTTGTGACATGCGCCAGCACTCACTCGGCTTCCATACATTAATTTAAATTAATCCTGTTTCATATGTTATCACAATGCCCCAAGAGTTGGATTCCCATGGCACAGAAGATCCAGGAGACACAATATGGAGAGAGGAGGAATGGGCAGGGGATTGATTGACGGGGGAGTGGAAGTAATGGACAAGGACTTTTTTCCCTTTCTTTTGAGTGTCCTCCAGTGACAATGATGGCAGAGAGCTTTGAGCTGGCTCGCCTCAGCGCTGCTTGACAGGCCAATTAAGTTCCGGCGATACCGGGACATTAGTTCTCTTGTAAATGCTGATTATGCCAAATTGTGCGCAGCAACTCTCAGAGGCCCGGCTCAATTTCACCTTGACTATGAAAGTGTCGGCGGAGGGTTATTTTATGACTGAACTGAATTGGGAAAGATGAGAAACAGTAGGGAGGGAGGAAGGAGGGAACAAAAGCATGAGAGATTGTTTGATTTTCTCTGAGAAGGAGGGGAGGGAGAATGAGGAATGTTATTTCTTCCTTCCCTTATCTTCGGTTTTCCTCTGGAGAGTGATTGAGGGGTTGGCCTATCTGTCAATCACTCCCCAAGGATGCACGGAGGAACTACGGTCAGTTTACCAATGTGTGTGTGTGTGTGTGTGTGTGTGTGTGTGTGTGTGTGTGTGTGTGTGTGTGTGTGTGTGTGTGTGTGTGTGTGTGTGTGTGTGTGTGTGTGTGTGTGTGTGTGTGTGTGTGTGTGTGTGTGTGTGTGTGTGTGTGTGTGTGTGTGTGTGTGTACACATTGGAGGAAGATTCAGGGAGAAAATGTGCCTTTTTACAAACCAAAAAGTGAACCATTAAAATGCACAGCAATTGCCACCCCTTTTCCTCCATCTACAGTGAGTGGAGGTCAGTACAAGACAGTGTGGCATTGCAAACCATGGCAGCTCTTGTAACAGCAAGGTTCAGGGGGATTTGTGTCATAAAATTTCCACAAATGAAAGCCTGGACAAGATGAATGTGCTGTGGAGAGAGGGAGAAGCAGAGAGAGATGGAGAAAAAGAAAAAGGAAAGCATCTGGAGGAGGCGACGACAAGAGAAAAGTGCTGGCAGGCAGCTCCACCTGAATTTAAATAAAGACCTGGCATTCGGCTTCATGTCGAAAGGGGATACCTAAACTAATAAATGCACAGTGCCAGCCCAGCCAGTTAGTAGATATGGCTGTCCAGCAAAAAAATGTTTTTTTTAAATATTCACCTGTGTAAGAGATTCCTCAACATAAGCAGGCGCAATAAAGTGATGACTTAGCCAATGTATTTTTTTTAAATTGTATTGTTCAGCGTTACGATCACTTGAGCGCATCGAGAGCAGATGTCAATTTAAAGCGTGGCATGGGCTGGCTAGCTCTTTTTCATTCTTGTCATTTCCGTGAGCAAAAACGTGAGAGAACGAAAAAGAGAGAAAGTTGTCTCTAAAGTAATTCCTCTTCATTTTCAGCCGACTTGACATAACAGAGCGTGAATAGAGCAACACATTTAATCTGCCTGGGTCTCTGGCTGGTTGTCATCTACCCAGAGTAATAAGGGGAATGCTATCTCGGCAGACTGTGTCCAATGCATGCTATTACAAAATACAATGTCAGCTCACTCACAATGGCTAATTCTATAAGATGGGAGGCTGAAATGCATGCCAGGCTTAAGCCTATGACCCTATCAATTGAGTCAACTTTAGATGGGAGAGGAGAGAGCAGGTTGGGAATGGACACATTTCTCCCAAATCCCTATGGAATTATTGACAGATGAGGAAATTGTCAATCCCTCCCCAATAAAGAATTTGCCACCATGACCAGATTAGTAAAGATTTCCTCTCTCGTTTTTCAATTTTCCCTCTCTTCCTTTTACCTCTTCAGAAAAAGGCTGTAAAACCAGGATGAACGCTATATCGGGGGAAGATCAGGAAAACATGTCAATCATTTGGGGCTTCAGCACGTTTCACCTTTTAACCTGTCAGTTGAGAATCTACAGAGACATCTAGGCCCGCGCTATAATCACATTCAAAATGCAAAAACAGTACCGTGAACCTTTTCCTTTCGGGCTTTTCAAGATTGATTGGTTTTTATATCAGAATGACCCATCGATTGTTGTCCCAACAGGCTTCAGTGTGGGTCCAGTCGGAATGGATGGGACTGGGGGGGTCACTTAAAACCTTTTGTTTCAGTTTATTTGGATTAATAGTGGTTAATGAGTGAGCTTGGATTAGCGGGGGAGGGGTGGTATGTGTGTGTGTACATTGGAGGAAGATTCAGTGGGGGAAATGTGACTTTTTCCAAACCAAAAAGTTCACCATTAAAAAGCAGTGTGTGAGTGTGTGTAGTCCCCGAGAAGAACATGAAGAGGGGGCGACATAATCAAACAGAATGTATCAAATCAGGTTTCTCCCTCAACCCGCTCTCTCTCTCTGTGCTCTCTCTCACCTACGCCAAATAAAATTAAATGTATTTGTCACATGCCTCGTAAACAACAGGTGTAGACTAACAGTGAAATACTTACTTATGGGCCCTTTCCAACAACGCGCCACTTGGGCTCCCGAGTGACACAGTGGTCTAAGAGGCGACATCTCAAAGCAAGAGGCGTCACTGCAGTACCTGGTTCGAATCCAGGCTGCATCACATCTGGCCGTGATAAGAATTTGTTCCTAACTGACTTGCCTAGTTAAATAAAGGTTAAATAAAATAAATACAAAAAATGCAGAGAGAAATTAAATAGAGATAACAGAAAAGTAAAACACGTGATTAAAAAAAAAGTTAGAATAAATACACAATGAGTAACGATAACATGGCTATTATATAGACGGGTAGCCTAGTAACCAGTTGCATGCACCTCTTTGACGGAGCCCGGCGCTAAACCTGTCCGTTCAGATAATGGCCTCCGCTCGGCCCCGGCGCACAGCTGATTTATTGCCGGTGGCATATCAATTACAGCACTTGCCGCTCGGTGAGGAGGGGAGAGAAGAAAAAAGCCAAGTGACTGACTCCTCGCACAGAGCTCAAGCTAACTTTCTCCTTGCTGCATTTTTAACATGTGGGTCACATCTGTGCCATCGGTAGGAAAACCAAGCATCGTCGGACCAACGCTGCAGTAGGTGGGAGAGAGAGAACGGTAACCACACACAGCCTCACCAACACTAGCAGTAGTAAACACACACAGCCTCACCACCACGAGCAGTAGTAACCACACACAGCCTCACCACCACGACCAGTAGTAACCACACACAGCCTCACCACCACGACCAGTAGTAACCACACACAGCCTCACCACCACGACCAGTAGTAACCACACACAGCCTCACCACCACGAGCAGTACTAAACACACACAGCCTCACCACCACGACCAGTAGTAACCACACACAGCCTCACCACCACGAGCAGTAGTAACCACACACAGCCTCACCACCACAACCAGTAGTAACCACACACAGCCTCACCACCACGAGCAGTAGTAAGCACACAGCCACATCACCACTAGCAGTGGTAACCACACAGCCACAGCCTCACCACCACGAGCAGTAGTAAGCACACAGCCACATCACCACTAGCAGTGGTAACCACACAGCCACAACACCACTAGCAGTAGTAACCACCCAGCCACAGCCTCATCGCCACTAGTAGTAGTAACCACACAGCCACATCACCACTAGCAGTGGTAACCACACAGGCACAGCCTCACCGCCACTAGCAGTAGTGACCACACAGCCACAGCCTCACCGCCACTAGCATTAGTAATCACACAGCCACAGCCTCACCAACACTAGCAGTAGTAACCACACAGCCACAGCCTCACCAACACTACCAGTAGTAACCACACAGCCACACCAACACTAGCAGTAGTAACCACACAGCCACAGCCTCACCGGCAGTAGTAACCACACAGCCTCAGCCACACCAACACTAGCAGCAGTAACCACAAAGCTATAGCCTCACCAACACTAGCAGCGGTAACCACACAGCCACACAAACACAAGCAGCAGTAACCACACACAGCCACACCAACACTAGAAGAAGTACCCACACACAGCCACACCTAGACTACTGTAGCACACAAAGACACTCAGATGGAGTGGGCAAGCCTCAAACTCTAATCTTTACCATGCACACGAAGACAACGCAGAGATTTGCCTTTGAGGGTTGTTGCGGTGTTAGAGTGGGGATGGGGGAATGGGAGCAAACCCCAAAACCCCTACTCCTCCCCTGTGGATTCAATCTCAACAAAGGCCGGGAACACAATCTGCACATGTGTTACCATTCATATGGGTTGCAAAGGGTCTGAATTTTTCAGGACATTTTCCATGGAAAGTTATGCCCAGGAATTTAGGGAATTTTGATTCAATTCATAAATAAAAATAACCTTTTTAGTGGGATACACATAAAACAATTCTAGGTCTTATGGCATATTTTGGTTAAACTATCCCCAATTCAATGGAATTGCAACCCTCTGCATGCATAGTGAATTCTTCAATCACATGTACAGCTGATTCTCAATCTTGCACACTAATGAGTTGCACAATACCACACTGTCTGAGACAATGGACTACGTGCTTTCTGGTAAGTTTTGATAACAATACTGGGGGGGGTGAATATATGTTATATTACTTTATTTTTCGTTAACTAGTAAATAGTAGCCTATATCAAAGTGTGTTTAAATAATTTCTAACTTGTTAACAATTTCTGCTAGTTTTCGCTTGATTGAGCCTGCTAACTGGAGGAGTGTTATTTCAGCTGTTTCCATACAAGTTTCATTTTAAAACATTTATCTTTCAAAAATAGTTGTTTAATTTAATCTAACTGCTTAACTATTTATCTGTATGTGGAATTGTATTTAGAAAAAAATACAAATTTTGTTCTAATGTTTACATGAAAATAATGTGTGGAGATATTTCACTGCAGCTAATGTAGAAGGAAAAGCTGTGTACATTTGCAAATACTGTGCCAAATCATATGTGAAGAATGCAACAAAGATGCAGAATTATCTGGCCAAGTGCATAAAGTTCCCTCAGCAAAACAAGCCATCTCTGACAAAAGTCCCTCTACTTCTATTTGAGGTGAAAATGAGGAATCAGACACCTTATCGATAGCAACAGCTCATGGTCCTCCTGGAATGAGAAGTTTTTTTGATTCCATGGAGGAACGTAGTCAGATAAATGCTGACGAATGTCTTGCTCGAGCTATGTATGCAACTGCTTCACCTCTGATGATCATCGGCAATGTGTATTGGAAGAGATTTCTGAATGTTCTTCACCCAGCATACGCCCCTCCAAACAGACATGCTTTCTCTACTTTTGCTGGATGCAGAGTTCAAATGAAGGTCAAGCAAATTAGAGAAAGCAGATTGTATTGCAATCATCTCTGATGGGTGGTCTAATGTTCGTGGGTAAGGAATAATTAACTATATCTCCACCCCTCAATCAGTATTCTGCAAGAACACAGATACAAGGGACAACAGACACACCGGTCTGTACATTGCAGATGAGCTGAAGGCAGTCATCAATGACCTTGGACCACAGAAGGTATTTGCACTGGTGACAAACAATGCTGTGAACATTCTGCTTGGTCTGCATGGTCTAAAGTCTACTTGGTCTAAAGTGGAGGAGTCCTACCCCCACATAACACCCATTGCCTGTGCTGCTCAAGCATTGAATCTGCTCCTCAAGGACATCATGGCACTGAAAACAATGGATACACTCTACAAGAAAGCCAATGAAATGGTTAGGTATGTGAAAGGTCATCAAGTTATTGCAGCAACCTACCTCACCAAGCAAAGTGAGAAGAATAAGAGCACCACATTTTAGCTGCCCAGCAACACCCGTTGGGGTGGTGTTATCATCATGTTTGACAGTCTCCTAGAAGGGATAGAGTCTCTCCAAGAAATGCCCATATCACAGTCTACCGATATGGACAGTCCCATCAAGAGGATCCTCCTGGATTATGTATTTTGGGAGAGTGGTAAGAAGCCTGAAACTCCTGAAACCGTTGGCAGTAGCTATTGCATGGATGAGGAAGACAATGCCATCCTGTCTGATGTTTAGACTCTACTTGCAGATGCAAGAAGAAAAAACCCATACTGCCCTGCCCACTTCACTGTTGCTCCAAGCAGAGGAAACCGCAGTTCTGAAATAAATCAAAACGCATGAAGACTTCTGCCTGAAGCCCATACACACCGCAGTGTACATGTTGGACGCCAAGTATGCTGGCAAGAGCATCCTGTCTGATGCAGAGATCAACAAGGCCTATGGTGTCATCACTACTGTCTCGCCACCTTGGCCTGGATGAGGGCGATGTTCTTGGCAGTCTGGCGAAGTACACTTCCAAGCAAGGGCTTTGGGATGGCATTGCAATATGGCAGGCGTGCCACCATATCTCATCAGCCACCTGGTGGAAGGGACTTTGTGGATCTGAGGCTCTTTCCCCTGTTGCCTCCATCATCCACCAAATACATCAGCCACCTCAGAGCTCAACTGGTCCTTATTTGGGAACACACACACACCAAGGCACTCAACAGGCTGACCAATACAAGGGTTGAAATTTGCCTGAGCCATCCACAACCAGGTTGGAAAGTGACAGTGAAGATGAGGCCTCAGAGTCTGATGTTCAAGAGGTGGACATTGAGGTCCAGGGAAAAGACATGGAAGCCTGAGAAGAAGACAACAAAAGCTTTAGTTTCTAGATGATCATTTTACAGATGTATGTTAAAGGTTTTTGTGAAATGCGATAGATCATTGGGGATCATTCAATATTCCCTTTTGTTGTTCATTGAAATCATCCCATGTGAAGAGTCAACTCATTTAATTAAAGTTCAATTTGTAACTGAATTGTTTTTATTATTTCTATTGGAAGGATTTAAAAATATCCCAATGCCCCAGGG
The DNA here is from genome assembly GCF_021184085.1 of Oncorhynchus gorbuscha. Taxonomy (NCBI): domain Eukaryota; kingdom Metazoa; phylum Chordata; class Actinopteri; order Salmoniformes; family Salmonidae; genus Oncorhynchus; species Oncorhynchus gorbuscha. The sequence continues at coordinate 19,171,612 of NC_060175.1, read as the reverse complement.
CAGTGATTGGGGACATTGCCCTGTGTAGGTTGCTGTCTTTCAGATGGGACACTAAACAGGTGTCCTGACTCTCTGAGGTCATTAAAGATCCCATGGCACTTATCGTAAGACTAGGGGTGTTAACCCCGGTGTCCTGGCTAAATTCCCAATCTGGCCCTCAAACCAACTCGGTCACCTAATAATCCCCAGTCCCCTGTAATTATTCCCCAGGTCATTGCTGCAAATGAGAACGTGTTCTCAGTCAACTTACCTGGCAAAATAACAGATAAATAAATAACTTGCAATTATGCCTACTTACGATAAGCTAAAAGGTTTATGTTTCCAAATGATATGGTAACTGTATTCAATGCAAAAAACATCTACATTTAAATGGGATTAATATTAATTTGCATATATTTCAATTAATTCCCACAGAAAGTTTCCACCTATGAATATTTCCCCAAATTTGCAACCCTAGTTACCATTCCTATGGGTTACCATTCCTATGGGTTCCTATTGATATGGGTTCCTATTGATATGGGTTCCTATTCATATGGGTTCCTATTCATATGGGTTCCTATTCATATGGGTTACTATTCATATTGGTTACTATTCATATTGGTTACTATTCATATGTGTTGAGGAAAGGGGGTCATTTCATTGCAGTTCACACACACGAAAAGGCATGCAAGCTTACAGACATGGGAAGTACAGAGGGCATAGGGTAGACTGGTCATTTAAAGCTTCATTACACCAGGCAATGAAACATATGCATAGTCAGACCAGAGATGAATGGGAGGCAGGCCGTAGGACCCCACATTAAACTAATTATATATTCAACTCCTCAAGGTACTTAAGTCACAGACGAGATACCCGCCAATGATTCAAAACATTTTTCAGTCAAAATGTATTGTGAAAAATAGCCAATTCAAGTAATTGGTTATTAATTAAATGCATTATTCCCAGCAGTAATTGGATAATAAGTGTCAGTACACAGTATCAGTGATCTAACAGTGCATGGTCTGATAGAAAACTCTGTTCTGCAAGGCAAACTCTGCAAGGGGAAAAGCTGACTGGCATGGCTGGGGGCATAAATATAAATCAGGAGTTATTTTAATGCCAATGTAAATCACTTTAGTTGAGGACAAGCGTTGTGCCCTTGCATCCACAGGTCCTCTGCCAAGGTAAACTTGAGCACAGGTCTAGAGAATTGATTGTATTACGTTAACTCTCAAGGAGCTGATCAGGATTTAGAGGATGCACCTTACAAAAAAAAACAGGTTACACAAGTTACACACTGCCCCACCCCCACCACACTCCTGTTCTGAAACCTCAACCAGGGACAGAGTTAAAAAGACAGGTTACACAAGTTTTTTTATTTGATTTATTTCACCTTTATTTAACCAGGTAGGCTAGTTGAGAACAGGTTCTCATTTGCAACTGTGACATGGCCAAGATAAAGCATAGCAGTGTGAACAGACAACACAGAATTACACATGGAGTAAACAATTAACAAGTCAATAACACAGTAGAGAAAAAAGGGGAGTCTATATACAATGTGTGCAAAAGGCATGAGGAGGTAGGCGAATAATTACAATATTGCAGATTAACACTGGAGTGATAAATGATCAGATGATCATGTACAGGTAGAGATATTGGTGTGCAAAAGAGCAGAGAAGTAAATAAATAAAAACAGTATGGGGATGAGGTAGGTGAAAATGGGTGGGCTATTTACCAATAGACTATGTACAGCTGCAGCGATCGGTTAGCTGCTCAGATAGCAGATGTTTGAAGTTGGAGATAAAAGTCTCCAAATTCAGCGATTTTTGCAATTCGTTCCAGTCACAGGCAGCAGAGAACTGGAACGAAAGGCGGCCGAATGAGGTGTTGGCTTTAGGGATGACCAATGAGATACACCTGCTGGAGCGCGTGCTACGGATGGGTGTTGCCATCGTGACCAGTGAGCTGAGACAAGGCGGAGCTTTGCCTAGCATGGCCTTGTAGATGACCTGGAGCCAGTGGGTCTGGCGACGAATATGTAGCGAGGGCCAGCCGACTAGAGCATACAAGTCGCAGTGGTGGGTAGTATAAGGTGCTTTAGTGACAAAACAGATGGCACTGTGATAAACTGCATCCAGTTTGCTGAGAAGAGTGTTGGAAGCAATTTTGTAGAAGAAGTCGAGGATCGGTAGGATAGTCAGTTTTACTAGGGTAAGCTTGGCAGCGTGAGTGAAGGAGGCTTCGTTGCGGAATAGAAAGCCGACTCTTGATTTGATTTTCGATTGGAGATGTTTGATATGGGTCTGGAAGGAGATTTTGCAGTCTAGCCAGACACCTAGGTATCCACATATTCAAGGTCGGAACCAAACAGTGTGGTGATGCTAGTCGGGCAAGCGAGTGCAGGCAGCGATCGTTTGAAAAGCATGCATTTGGTTTTACTAGCGTTTAAGAGCAGTTGGAGGCCACGGAAGGAGTGTTGTATGGCATTGAAGCTCGATTGGAGGTTAGATAGCACAGTGTTCAATGACGGGCCGAAAGTGTATAGAATGGTGTCGTCTGCGTAGAGGTGGATCAGGGAATCGCCCGCAGCAAGAGCAACATCATTGATATACACAGAGAAAAGAGTCGGCCTGAGAATTGAAGCCTGTGGCATCCCCATAGAGACTGCCAGAGGACCGGAGTTACACACTGCCCCACCCCCACCACACTCCTGTTCTGAAACCTCAACCAGGCACAGAGTTAAAAAGACAGGTTACACAAGTTACACACTGCCCCACCCCCACCACACTCCTGTTCTGAAACCTAAACCAGGGACAGTTAAAAGACAGACTGGGGTTGCATTCAGTTTGATGAAATATTATGTGGTGTTGCAGATAGGAATGCAAGCAGCACACAACATGTGTCACAACCGCCCCACCCCTAAAGCCTTGGAAAAACAGAATAAGGATAACAAAGTCTTCCAATGACTGAACACAGCCCCAGTGTGCATCAGCATTTAGCCCCCCAAGCATCTCCTCAAGCCCCCCCCACAGGCACTCTGCCCCTCTCGTTACATATTCTCCTCTACTCCCTCTGTCTTTCTCCCACTTTCCCCCTACTATCTCTCTTTCTCTGTTCATTTCTCTTTCCCATGTATTCTCTCCACCTCCACATCACCACCATGCCCCTCACCTTCACCATGGACTTGTCAAGGAAGGAAGGAAAAGCCCTGGTGTAGTCAGATATGATCAACAAACCACAAGGGTTTAGTTCATCTGAAGGTGCTCGCCGTGTTGTGCTTGTGTGTTCTTCATGTGTATCCTCTTGATGTGGGTGGGTTTAATGCGACCGCTTGCAAGCGGTATTTCCGCCTCGACAGCTACAGTCAGTGCCAGTTCTGGGTTCCTGTCAGCTCAGCAGGAACTGCTCGAGTTGCCACTGTTTGAATTTGCTTGTATTTTGTATGTTTGTGTTGCTCCTGGTTTAGGCTACGGGTACAACCCTGTTACGCATTGGCATTGCATGCTAGTTGGCAAGTTATTATATTAGTCACAAACTATCCATGTCATTTTCAAATGGGGATTTCCCTAGTGTGAACCACCTTGATTTCCTCCATAATGTTAGTTGTTCGGTTCACTGAGTTGAACATAATGAAATGCGAACTCTCCTCAGAAAGGTCTATTACAAAATACCAGTGTCAAGATTCGTTGTCCCTATATTCTCCAACCCTTTCGCGCTTTTCCCCATCTCATCTTTCGCTGTCCATGTTCATTTATGAGCTCCCCTGACCTGGACACCCAGAGCACTGCGAAGGCTCACAACTCATCAGACATGCTGCTGCACCGACTACTCCCAAGAGGATAGTCGTAAAAGCATCCATCGTCATTATAAATCCCACAAGGAGAGAAGGGGAAAAGAGTACAACGGGAAAGGCATTAAAAGGAATCACTGGTGTCTTGTATTCGGTCATAAATGTTTCCTCACTTTGACTTCATATTTTTGTCTGGGGCCAATGATACCCGTGTTGTCCACCGGCCAAATTGTTACCGCATCGAGGAGAGGGGTGTGATTAATGTCTAGCTTGTATTGGAATAGGTCTGCATATTTGAAACAATGCTGGTAGAGGCTAAGTGGATAATAGGCTAATATTTCATAAAATGAGGAAAAGCGTGCTAGCACCAGTAGCGATAGAGAATGTCTAGAGAACGTTTTCAAGTTGGCCAACAGAACTGAGGATGAACTAAAGGGGGCATATACAAATCTAAAATGAGAAAAGGAAAGAAGTTCCCAAAGCAAGAGCTTGGTCCAGACTTCACATCTTCAGCATGAGGAATGACACTTGTCATACAAACATGGAGACAATCGTCATACCAAGAAATTGAGAAAAATGATAAGTAACCCATGCGAGAAAAACAAACAGGTCTACATGGCTATTAATCCATTCATTGATACACTGAACAAACCCGTTTCCTCCTCCTCCCCATTAGTTCACCCACTAGATTACACGCTCTGATTAGAACAGAGAAGTGCAAAATGGCGCTGCCAAGCACTATGACAGCACTGGCTGCATTCACAATGGATTTGCATTGCCGTGTCTTCTTGGCTGTGTTTACACAGGCATCCCAATTCTGATATTTTGCCAAATTATTGGCTTAAGATATGATTGGTCAAATAAACCAATTAGTGGTAAAAATAATTGGGGTACCTGTGTAAACACAGCCGATCTTTCACCACACACTATCAATCAAATGTATTTATAAAGCCCTTTTTACATCAGCCGATGTCACAAAGTGCTGTACAGAAACCCAGCCTAAAACACCAAACAGCAAGTAATGCAGATGTAGAAGCACAGTGACTAGGAAAAACTACCTAGAAAGGCCGGAACCTAGGAAGAAACCTAGAGAGGAACCAGGCTAGGGGTGGCCAGTCCTCTTCTGGCTGTGCCGGATTGAGATTATAACAGAACATGGCCAAGATGTTCAAACGTTCATAGATGACTAGCAGGGTCAGATAATAATAATCACAGTGGTTGTAGAGGGTGACACTGATCAGCACCTCAGGAGTAAATGTCAGTTGGCTTTTCATAGCCGAGCATTCAGAGTTAGAGACTATGACTCCTTTAGTTTTAGATAGGTGCCACGATCACATCTCGCCTTCCCTCTCCATGAAGACTAGTTACGCATGTAGCTTCCGGGGTCAGTTTGGAAGCACCACACACTCCATTGCCCTGCTATACAGAGAGGAAGAGAGGGACAAAGAGGAAAAGACAGATAGAAAAGGGAAGAGGGGAAAAGAGAACAGAGAAAAATGGAGATAGCGAGATGGTGAGTCAGGGGGTAGAAGATTTTTAAAAAGTGAGACACAGCAGGGGTGGGGGAGAGAGAAGAGAGATGAGAGAAGCAAGAGATACCTTTTAGTGATAACCAGTGAGGCTGAAAGTGTTCCATTGCAATAAGGAGAGCAGTTTGTGCATGTTCCTGCATCAGTGGGCAATGGACTTTGACAGCTAGTGGGCAGAATAGGTTTGTCAAACTTTTTAACGGGACTTACTATAACTGCTTTGGCTTTCGATTGTAACGAGACATACCAAAACACTCAGTAAATGATCTTGAACCTGCCAAATGATGTGTAAGTTATATTGACTGGTCGCCTGCCAGGTCAACCAGTCTGGCTAGTAGGCCTAGTAACAGCTGCCATGTGAGACAGACCGAGGGAAAACTGAAAGAGGAAGGAGGGTTGAACAGTTTACAAACCAAAACAGACCATTCCTTAGGACATATTGCTTTCAGACATGATTTCCACACCAAAGACTGGGTAATTAACAATGTGGAGCCTTGTCTAAACTAGAGGTCGACTGATTATGACTTTTCAACGCTGATACCGATTATTGGAGGACCAAAAAAAGCTGATACCGATTCATCTGACAATTTTTTTAATGACAATGACAACAATACTGAATGACCACTTATTTTAACTTACATCAAAAATCAATTTAGCCTCAAATAAATAATGAAACATGTTCAATTTGGTTTAAAAAATGCAAAAACAAAGTGTTGGAGAAGAAAGTAAAAATGAAATATGTGCCATGTAAAAAAGCTAACGTTTGAGTTCCTTGCTCAGAACATATGAAAGCTGGTGGTTGCTTTTAACACGAGACTTCAATACCTTGGAGGTTTTAGGTTGAAGTTATAGTATATATAGGACTATTTCTCTCTATACCATTTGTAGTTCATATACTATTGGACTATTGGATGTTCTAATAAACACTTTAGTATTGCCAGTGTAACAGTATAGCTTCCGTCCCTCTCCTCGGCCCTACCTGGGCTAGAACCAGGAACACATCGACAACAGCCACACTCGAAGCAGCTCTACCCATCGTTCCACAAAATCCGCGGTACTTGCAGAGCAAGGGGAACAACTACTCCAAGTCTCAGAGCGAGTGACGTTTGAAACACTATTAGCGCGCACCCCGCAAACTAGCTAGCCATTTCACATTGGTTACACCAGCCTAATCTCAGGAGTTGATAGGCTTGAAGTCATAAACAGCTCAATGATTGAAGCACAGCGAAGAGCTGCTGGCAAATTGGACGAATGTGCTGTTTGAATGAATGCTTACGAGCTAGCTGCTGCCTAACACCGCTCAGTCAGACTACTCTATCAAATATCAAATCATAGACTTAAATATAACATAATAAAACACAGAAAAACAAGCCTTTGGTCATTAATATGGACAAATAAGGAAACTATCATTTCGAAAACAAAATGTTTATTATTTCAGTGAAATACGGAACCGTTCCGTATTTTATCTAACAGGTGGCATCCCTGAGTCTAAATATTGCTGTCACATTGTACAACCTTCAATGTTATGTCATAATTATGTAAAATTCTGGCAAATTAGTTCGCAACGAGCCAGGCGGCCCAAACTGTTGCATATTCAGCCACCAATTGTGCAAGTTCTCCCACTTAAAAAGGTGAGGCCTGTAATTTTCATCATAGGTACACTTCAACTATGACAGAAAAAATGAGGAGTAAGAAATCCAGAAAATCACATTGTAGGATTTCTAATGAATTTATTTGCAAATTATGGTGGAAAATAAGTATTTGGTCAATAACAAAACTTTCAATAATTTGTTATATACTCTTTGTTGGCAATGTCAGGAGTCAAACGTCTTCTGTAAGTCTTCACAACGTTTTCACACACTGTTGCTGGTATTTTGGCCCATTCCTTTTTTTTCCCACTGTAGCCTGACTCTGCGTGCAATGAACACAAAAGAAGTGACAATTTCACCTGGTTAATATTGCCTGCTAACCTGGATTTCTTTTAGCTAAATATGCAAGTTAAAAAATATATACTTCTGTGTATTGATTTTAAGAAAGGCATTGATGTTTATGATTAGGTACAGTCGTGCTACGATTGTTCTTTTTTCGCAAATGTTAAAACATCCACCGTTTGTTAGGAAGAAAGTCTTCACACAGTTCGCAACGAGCCAGGCGGCCCAAAATGCTGCATATACCCCGACTCTGTTGCAAGAGATGTGACACAATTTACATAGTTAAAAGAAATGCATGTTAGCAGGCAATAACTAAATATGCAGGTTTAAAAATATATATTTGTGTATTGATTTTAAGAAAGGCATTGATGTTTATGGTTAGGTAGACGTTGGAGCAACGACAGTCCTTTTTCACAAATGAGCACCACATCGATTATATGCAACACGCTAGATAAACTAGTAATATCATCAACCATGTGTAGTTAACTAGTGATTATGATCGATTGATTATTTTTTATGAGATAAGTTTAATGCTAGCTAGCAACTTACCTTGGCTTCTTATCGCATTCGCGTAACAGGCAGGCTCCTCGTGGAGTGCAATGAGAGGCAGGTAGTTGATGCGTTGGACTAGTTAACTCTAAGGTTGCAAGATTGAATTCCCGAGCTGACAAGATAAAAATCTGTCGTTCTGCCCCTGAGCAAGGCAGTTAACCCACCGTTCCTAGGCCGTCATTGAATATAAAAATGTGTTAAGATTTTTTTAAATATTTTTTTATTTTTTATTAAATCGGCCAAATCGGTGTCCAAAAATACCGATTTCCAATTGTTATGAAAACTTGAAATCGGCCCTAATTAATCCGTCATTCCGATTAATCGGTCGACCTCTAATATAAATGTGTGTGGGGTTGTTTCATTGGAGAAGGGTAAATGACCGAGGGTACTGAACTTTCCCACAAAGGAAAACAGATAAGGAGGGGGGTGGTGGAGGATGAGAGGGACAATCAGTGACAACAATAGAGGAGTAAAAGATAGAGAAGAGGAGCGAGATCCTATCTATGTACAAATGTAGAAGAAGAGAGAGACCAGGGGCTTAAATTAACATTCTGGAATGTCCAACTCGATAAAGACTGTCTAGAACAGACTTGATTCACTGCCACATAGAAAAGAAGAATTAGGTCAGCTACTTTCGCAACAGTGTAAGAGCTTCATCTATTCTGCAAATCCAGCCCAGAGCAGCAGGGGGTAAATATATTACCCAAACAGCCAAGGAAAATGACCTGCCAATGTTACGCCAATACCCCAAAGCGACTAGCCCTTCCGGCGGCTGCCAACCATTCCCGCTATACCTTCCCTTTTTTCAATCACTTGAGAAGAGATTGGAAAATATGACAGCATTATTTGTGCTGCCGAAAGCCGTTAAAAGTTGCTTAGAATGCCTCTCATCTAAGTGCTAAAGTAAAGTAGATGGCATTAGTAGCGACAAGGGAAATGCTGAATACAATTATGGAACAATACAAGGAAATGTGCAGAACAAGACAGAAAGGCCATACAGGCAACAAACGGATTCATTTCTAGTATTGCTAGAAATTTAGACCTTTTCTCTGGTATCGCTGTTGATCTGACATGCTCAGTCTACTAAGTGTTCTGTGTGGTTAATTCTATGACCAGCTCCCTGTTGTAAACACTAAATGTGGTTTTGGCAGGGCTAACAGGAGCGACAGAGGTGAGCTCATGCTAGGAGTGTGGCAATCCTAAGACCTCTACCCACAGTGGCATGAGACAGGATGTGAACAAGTATCGGTCTCTCTCCTTTCCTTCTCCCCCTCTTTCACAAAAACATCTCATGAGAATTTCTAGCCCTCATTTGAATTTCAACAGCAAAAACAAACGGTTCAATTGTCGGGGAGAATGTGCATTTTTCCGACCGATGGGGCACCGACCGAAGACGGCACTCCTTTGACCTTTAGAGATGAGAAAATTCCATTTATCCCAGCGTCGTGCTTGTGGTTGGTGCTAATGAATATCCTGGACTAGACAAAGTGACGGTGTAATCCCCTCCATTTGCCAAAAAGTGACCATTAGCATATCAAATGGAAATGCTAGTATTAATTGAATTACAGATATGGCCGTCGTCTGCCTGCATGCGAGACAAATATTCTTATTTCTTTCCCTCAGAGTAAATGTGAGTGAGAATTAATTTGCAAAAACGTCTCCAGGGTATTAAATTGTGTGATTATGACAGATTGTGTGAGTTTGGTGTTGGACAGTGCGACATAACCAATGCTCCGATCTGGGAGTCTTACTATGATCGTATTTGGGTGTCCCTGCAGACATTGCAGCTCTTACTAAAAGGGGACATGGCATGGCTACATATGGAGCTTAGCGCCAAGTAGTAGGAATGGTACTGAAGTCATCAAGTAAGCTCCTTCACCCAGGAACTAAAGATCACCAAATTTTCCATATGCACAAACAACTTATTTCTCTAATTCTGTGCACAAAATGGTTTAGTTAGTGAGCATTTCTACTGTGCCAAGATAATCCATCCACCTGACAGGTGTGGCATATCAATAAACTGTTCAAAAATCATGATCATTACTAGAGGTGCAAGGGGTCAGAAAATTTCCAGTAAAATGTCGAGAATTTTTCAGGACATTTTCCATGGGAAGTTAAGCCCAGGAATTTGGGGAATTTTGCTTAAATTCATCAAAAAAGTTTGTTATAACAAACAGGGAACCTTTTTTGTGGGATACACATACGGCAATTCTAGGTCTTGTGGCATATTTTGGTTAAACTATCCCCAATTCATTGGAATTGCAACCCTCTGCATCCACAGTGTACTCTTCCATCATATGTACAGCTGATTCTCAAAATCTTGCACACTACCACACTGTCTGAGCCAAGGACTACATGCTTTAATACTGGATGGGGTGAATATATTTTATATTAATTTTTTTGTTAACTAGTAAATAGTAGCCTACAGCAAAGTGTGTTTTAATAATTTCTAACTTGTTAACAATTTCTGCTAGTTAGTTTTTGCTACCATGTGTGTTTTCACTTGCTTGAGCCTACTAACTGGAGGAGTGTTATTTCACCTGTTTCCATACATGTTTCATTTTAAAACATGTATCTTTCAAAAGGAGTTGTTTAATCTAACTGTTTAACTATTTATCTGTACATAGAATTGTATTTAGAAAAAAAATACAAATTTTGTTCTAATGTTTACATGAAAATAATGTGTGGAGATATTTCACTGCAGCTAATGTAGAAGGAAAAGCTGTGTACATTTGCAAATACTGTGCCAAATCATATGTGAAGAATGCAACAAATATGCAGAACCATCTGTCCAAGTGCATAAAGTTCCTCTGCTTCTATTCGAGGTGAAAATGAGGAATCAGACACCTCGATAGCAACAGCTCATGGTCCTCCTGGAATCAGAAGGTGTTTAGACTCCATGGAGGAACATAGTCAGATGAAGCAAATAATGTGCAGATGATCATGCAGAAGTAGAACTGGTGTGCAAAAGAGCAAAACAAGTAAATAAAAACAACATGAGGTAGGTTGTTGGATAGGCTATTTACAGATGGGCTATGTACAGCTGCAGCGATCGGTGAGCTGTTCAGATAGCTGATGCTTAAAGTTAGTGAGCGAGATATAAGTCTCCATCTTCAGCGATATTTACAAATCTATCCAGTCATTGGTAGCAGAGAACTGGAAGGAAAGGCGGCCAAACTAGGTGTTGGCTTCAGGGATGACCAGTGAGATATACCAGCTTGAGCGTGTGCTACAGGTGGGTGTTATGTTGACCAGTGAGCTGAGATAAGGCAGAGTTTTACCTAGCAAAGACTTATAAATGCCCTGGAGCCAGTGGGTCTGGCGAAGAATATGTAGCGAGGGCCAGCCGATTACTCAGCAATTTGGATGCAGTCTGAGTGTTGGAACCTATTTTGTAAATTAAATAGCGGAAGTCGGGGATCGGTAGGATAGTCAGTTTACAGCGTGAGGGAAGAAGGCTTTGTTGCGAAATAGGAAGCCGATTCTAGATTTAGTTTTGGATTGGAGATGCTTAATATTAGTCTGGAAGGAGAGTTTACAGTCTAGCCAGACACCTAGGTATTTGTAGTTGTCCACATATTCTAAGTCAGAAGCGTCCATCATAAGGATGGATGCTAGTCCGGCGGGCGAGTGTGGGCAGCGATCGGATGTAGAGCATGCATTTAATTTAACTAGTGTTTAAGAGCAGTTGGAGGCCACAGAAGGAGTGTTGTATGGCATTAAAGCTCGTTTGGAAGTTAGTTAACACAGTGTCCAAAGAAGGGCTAGATGGTGTCGTCTGCGTAGAGGTGGATCAGATAATCACCCGCAGAAAGAGCGACATCATTGATATACACAGAGAAAACGGCCGGCCCGAGAATTGAACACTGTGGTACCTCCATAGAGACTGCCAGAGGTCCGGACAACAGGCCCTCCAATTTGACACACTGAACTCGGTCTGAGAAGTAGTTGGTGAACCAGGCGAGGCAATCATTTGAGAAACCAAGGCTGTTGAGTCTGCCGATAAGAATACAATGATTGAGAGAGTCGAAAGCCTTGACCAGGTTGATGAAAATGGCTGGGAACTGAGGGGGTCTATACCAGGCGGCAACAGTGAGACTTATTTCTGGAGAGGTTCATTTTTTAAATTTGAAGCTCAAACTGTTTGGGCATAGACCTGTAAAGTATGACAGCCTGCAAAGTTCTATCTCTGCAGTAGATTGCAACTTCTCCCACTTTGGAAGTTCTATCTTGATGGAAAATGTTGTAGTTGGGGATGGAAATCTCAATTTTTGGTGGCCTTCCTAAGCCAGGATTCAGACGCGGCAAGGACGTCATGGTTGGCGGAGTGTGCTAAAGCAGTGAGTAAAACAAACTTAGGGAGGAAGCTTCTGATGTTAACATGCATGAAAACCAAGTCTTTTACGGTTACAGAAGTCAACAAATGAGACCTCCACATCACACGAGGAACAGAGGAGGAGTAGGATGAGGGTATGGCTAAAGGCTATCAAAATCGGTCATCTAGTACATTGGGGACAGAGAACAAAAGGAGCAGATTTCTGCGTGTGGTAGAATAGATTCAGGGCATAATGTACAGACAGGGGTATGGTAGGGTGCGGGTACAGTGGAGGTAAACCCAAGCATTGAGTGACGATGAGAGAGGTTGCATCTGTGGAGGCACTAGTTATGCTAGGTGAGGTCACTGCATGTATGGGAGGTGGGACAAAAGAGGCATGTTGAGTGGAGATTGGGGCTCCGCAGTAAAATAAAACAATGATAACTACCCTAAACAACGGTATACAAGGCGTATTGACATTAGAGATATAAAGCGAGGCATAAAGCAATCACAGGTGTTGATTGGGAGAGCCAGCTAAGACAACAGCTAATTAGCTAAGACAATAACAGGTAAAATGGTGATGAATAGACAGAGAGGGTTAGTGAACTACACACAGGCCCTTAGTTTGAGGCTGGGGCCAACAGATAAACAAAATGGAGTAGAGTGATTAATGAACAGTCCAGCAGGCATCAGCTATGTAGCCAGGTGATCATAGGGTCCAGTGAACAGCAATAGATGAAACAGGGAAGCCGCTAGGTAGTCGTTACTACGCTAGCAAGTGGGAGACACGGCGTACATAAAGATAGCAGGCCGGGGCTAGCAGAAGCGTCTTCACCTACGTCCGGCAATGGTCAGTTGAGGGCACAATGGACGGAATTACGTCGGCAGACCAGTCATGATGGATTGGCGGAGCTCCGTGTTGACAAAGGGTCCAGGCCAATTGGCAAAAGAGGTATTGTAGATGGAGTAATTGTGTTTGCTCACTGGGAGATGCACCTGGCTCGAGGCTAATTGGTGCTAGCTTCGGGACAAGGGCGTAGAGCCACTAAAGCAACTCGGTATCAGCTAGCTAGCTGCGATGAGCCGATGCAAAGGTCCAGAGCTTACGGCAGGAATCCGGTGATGTAGTGGCTTCTAGTTGTGCTAGTGAAGAGTCCGGGAGGCATCAGCTGTGTAGCCAAGTGATCATAGGGGCCACTGAGCAGGCCGGGAGATGGGCCTGGCTCAAGGCTAGCTTTGGGGCTGAGCCACTCAGTATCAGCTAGCTAGCTGCTATGATATGGAGTACTGGTCCAGAGTGTACGGCAGGTATCTGGTGATATAGTGGAGAAGAGAAGTCCGGTATGTTCCAGGCTAAAAGTGGCTGGTGTCGGAGCTGAAGGTAAAGGCCGCTAGCAGTGGCTAACAATGACTAAATAGCTAATAGCTAATTAGCTGGTTAGCATCTGATGGCTAGCCTCTGATGGAGGTTCTAGCTATAAGGTCTAAAAATAGCAGATCCGTATCACATTGGGTGAGGCGGGTTGCCGGAAGGTTTATTTAATTTAAAAATGGAAAAAGAAGAAAGAAAAAAAAATACGGAAAAAAAACTAAACGGGAAAATGACAAACACGTCTTGCACTGCTCCGCCATCTTGGATCAGAAGAAGTTCAAGAAAGTTCCATTTGTAACTAAAGTTTTTTTCTTTAAATTTCTATTGGAAGGATTTATTCATTGGCAATTATGTCTACTTATGATAAGGTAAATGTTTATGTTTCTGTCTCTATATGATATGGTAAATATGTCTAATGCAAAACACATCTACATTTAAATGGTATTAATATTAATTTGCATATATTTCCATTAATTCCCTCTTAATATTCCCCAAAATGTGCAAACCTAATGATTACACAGGGGCACCTTGTGCTGGGATCAATAGAAGACCACTCTATAATGTGCAGTTTGTCACAAAACACAATGGCACAGATGTCTAAAGTTTTGAAGGAGCCAGAGAATTGAATGTTAATTTCTCTGGCATAAGCTCCAATGTCGTTTTAGAGAATTTGGCAGTGCAGCCAACCGGCCTCACACCCGCAGATCACGTGTAACCAATACCTCCACATCCAGCTTCTTCAACTGCAGGATCGTCTGAGGGGGAGATTGATTAGGAGTATTTCTGTCTGTAATAAAGTCCTTTTGTAGGGAAAAACTCATTCTGATAGGCCACCATCTTGAGAGCCGGCCCAGCCCATGCTCTCGCAAGCTCATCCATGGCTGCGCCCCTCATACGAAATCCATAAATTAGGGCCTAAAGAATTCATTTCAATTGACTGATTCCTTTCTATGAAATGTAACTCAGTAAAAAAATTGAAATTTTGATGCGTTTATATTTTAGTTCAGTATAGTAGCATCGGAGGTGAGAGAACATTTCAGACAAATGTGTCTAATTCATGTCAAATCATTGAAAGTTCAAGCCATCAGGCCAATAGTCTTTTGTTATAGCTTTGTGGTGCTCACCGTCTCATGTGTTCTAAGTTAAATCCAACACCAGCTCATACTCATAAATGTGTGGTCATGCAAATTGAACACAGAAATCTGGGGTAATGTGTTGTAAGGTGGGGGATGTCTGGATTAGTGTGTGGTGTGTTTCGTGCATGCATGTGAATGAATGTTTAAACACAGGCTAAATATGCTGAGAAGGCACACCCGTCCCTCAGTCTAATAAGGCTGTTGGTGTGTGTTTAAATATACTTGTCACAAGAATAGTAAATAAACAAAAATTTAACCAACTGAGGACATTGTTAGTATTTTAACTTGTAGGGACTATTTCTAGGAGGTTTAGGGTTAAGAACAGAAATATGTTAATAATTAGGTTTAGGGTTCGTTTTGGGGGTTAAGGTTAGGGGAAAAGGGATACTGAATGGGTTCTGCATTCAGAAAGTAATCAGACCCCTTGACTTTTTCAACTTAGTGAAGTTACAGCCTTATTCTAAAATTGATTATCCCCCCCCCCCTCCTCAAATCTACACACAATTCCAAATAATGACGAGAAAAACGCTACAAGCTTGGCACACCAGTATTTGGGTAGTTTCTTCCATGCTCCTCTAAAGATCCTACAAAGCTATGTCAGGTTGGATGCGTTGCTGCACAGCTATTTTCAGGTCTCTCCAGATATGTTTGATTGGGTTCAAGTCTGGGCTGGGCCACTCAAGGACATTGAGACTTGTCCCGAAGCCACCCCTGCATTGTCTTGGCTGTGTGCTTAGGGTCATTGTCCTATTAGAAGGTGAACATTTGCCCCAGTCGGAGGTCCTGAGCACTCTGGAGCAGATTTTCATCAAGGATCTCGCTATACTTACCTCCGTTCATCTTTCCCTCGATCCTGACTAGTCACCCAGTCCCTGCCGTTGTAAAACATCCCCACAGCATGATGCTGCCACCACCATGCTTCACCATAGGGATGGTGCCAGGTTTCCTCCAGAATTGATGCTCGGAATTCAGGACAAAGAGTTCAATCTTGGTTTCATCAGACCAGATAATCTTGGATCTCAAGGTCCGAGAGTCTTTAGGTACCTTGGCAAACTCTAAGTGGGCTGTCATATGCCTTTTACCAAGGAGTGGCTTCCGCCTACCCACTCTACAATAAAGGCCTGATTGGTGGAGTGCTGCAGAGATTGTTGTCCTTCTGGAAGGTTCTCCCATCTACACAGAGGAACTCTGTCAGTGACCATTGGGTCCTTGGTGACCTCCATGACCAAGGTCCTTCTCCCCCATTGCTTAGTTTGGCCGGGCAGCCAGCTCTAGGAAGCGTCTTGGTGGTTCCGAAATACTTCCATTTAATAATTATGGAGGCCACTCTGTTCTTGGGGACCTTCAATGCTGACATTTTTTTGTACCCTTTCCCAGATCTGTGCCTCCACACAATCCTGTCTCGGAGCTCTACGGACAATTCCCTCGACCTCATGGCTCGTTTGTTTTTTTGTATGACATGCACTGTCAACTGTAGAACCTTAAATAGACAGGTGTGTGCCTTTTCAAATCATGTCTAATCAATGGAATTTACAACAGGTGCAATGCAATCAACCTGTAGAAATATCAAGGATGACCAATGGAAAAAGGATGCACCTGAACTCAATTTTGAGTCTCATAGCAAAGGGTCTGAATATACTTATGTAAATAAGGTATTGGTAATGCATTTGCAAAAATGTCTAAAAACCTGTTTTTCCTTCGTCATTATGGGGTAATTTGTGAAGATTGATGAGGAAATATTGTTTTTTAATCCATTTAAGAATAAGGCTATAACGTAACATGTGGAAAATGTCAAGGGTTCTGAATACTTTAGGAAAGCATTATATATGACGGTACGCAGCATGTGTGTGGCATATGAATATCTGTTTCCTCCCAGATGTGTGCAGTACTGTGCTCTGCTGTTCTTTCCTCGCTCTGCCTCTCACCATCTCTGTGTCTGTCTGGCTGGCTGGAGAGTGGAGCGGTCGTTTAAGTTTAAAAATGTGATTGTGATTAGCTTGGAAGCCAGAGCTGAGCTGTTCCAGCTATGTTGTTTTACTGGGCCTCTGGGGAGACTGTCAGCCTGACCATGTACAAGCCGATCACCAACACCAGTACCACTGACACACAAATGAAAGGAAGCTCAGGCAGAGGAAGCCTATGCATGACTAGGGAGAAACGTTGAAATGTCCAGCCTGAGCCTGCGTGGAAGAGGACAGACCGAGATAAAGAGAGAGGGGGGAGTGTGGGTGACAAGGGGTGTGTGTGAGAGAGCGAGAGAGAAACTGAAATGGTCAAATTAAAGTATTGAAAGTCCTAGGTAATCACTTTAGGAGAGGAAAGAACCTAAGGTAAAACAAAAATATACTTCCCAGACAATTTTTTTCAGTCATAGCTGTAGGCTAGAATCTCTCTTAACTTGATCATAAAAGATTGAGAAAATACATTTTGTACTTGGCTGTGATGGCAAAGCATGCATTAACTCCTTCCCATTTTTCGAGGGAAACGGGACAGTTAACGAGAGAGAGTAAGAGAGAGAGCAAAAGACTAAACAGTTAACGAGAGAGAGCAAAAGACTAAACAATGCTTAAGCATCCGGCCACAAAAGCAGACATGCTAACAGTGTTTCAGTACCCCTGCCAGTTACCAAGATCCGTCTTTCCTGTTCCACCTGCGCACACACACAGCAACAAGCATGATATGCACACTAACACACCGAAACCTCACCCCCTCCAACACCGTGAGCTGTATGTTACACACACACTCAGCTTTCTGTGGCACTATCCTAGAACCATGCTAACTAAGACCTACTGGAACACTTGTGTTGTTGCTGCCAAAGAAAGAGGCTTTACTCACAAGCACAGTCTGTCTCTCGGTTTTACTTCCCTCTCTATACTCGTCTCGCTCCCTCCCGCTCCCTCTCCAGATTGTTATTGTTGTGGTTGTGGGCTGCCACACATCTTTCTACTGTATCTATCTATAGTTGGGATCTTTTGTTGTCAGGGTGTTACACAAAATAAAATTGCAAATGTCACATGCTTTGTAAACAACAGGTGTAGACAAACAGTGTAATGCTTACGTATAGGCCCTTCCCTACAATGCAGAATACAATAACAGAATAATATAAAAAAAATATCTAAACATGGAATAAGCACGATGAGCAATGATAGCTTGATACATGGGACACCAGTACTGAGGCGATGTGCAGGGTTACGAGGAAATTGAGTTAGATATGTACATATAGGTAGGGGTAAAGTGACTAGGCAACAGGATAGATAAGACAGTAGCTACAGCGTATGTGTTGAGTGTGGGAATGTTTGTGTGTGTGGTGAATGTGTGCACATGATGTGTGAGTGAGTGTGTCTGTGTGTACGTGTTGGAGTGTCAGTATGTGTGAGTGTAGTCCATTGTATGTGCAGAGTCAAAAGAAGCTAGTGCCAAAAGGGTTAATGCAAATTGTGCAAGTAGCTATTTAGCAATCTTATTGCTTGGGGATAGAAGCTGTTCAGGAGCCTTTTGGTCCCAGACTTAGCGCTCTGGTACCATTTGCTATGCGGCAGCAGAGAGAATAGTCTGTCTTGGGTCTGACAATTGAAGGCCTTCCTCTGACATTGCCTGGTATAGAGGTTCTGGGTGGCAAGTAGCTCGTAAGCACTACACTCTGTCGCGCCAAGATGCAAGATGCCAAGCAGTTGAAGCAGTGATGCAGCCAGGCAAGTTGTGCTCAATGTCGCAGCTCTAGAATTTGAGGGCCCATGCCAAATCTTTTCAGCCATCTGAGAGGGAAAGGTGTTGTTGTGCCCTCTTCACAATGGTTTTGGTGTGATTGGACTATGATAGGTCCTTAGCGATGTAGACACAGAGAAACTTGAAGCTCTTGACCCACTCCACTACAGCCCCATTGATGTGAATAGGGGCATGTTCGGCCCTCCATTTCCTGTCCACGATTAGCTCCTTTGTCTTGCTCACGTTGAGGGAGAAGTTGTTGTCCTGGCACCACACGGCCAGGTCTTTGACCTACTCCCGAAAGGCTGTCTCATCACTGTTGGTGACCAGGCCCATAAACGTCCTGTTATCTGCAAACTTGATGTTGTTGGAGTCGTGTGCGGCCACGCGGTTGCGGGTGAACAGGGAGTACAGGAGGGGACTAAGCACACACCTGTAAGGGGCCCCCGTGTTGAGGGTCAGCGTGGTGGATGTGTTGTTGCCTACCCTCACCACCTGGGGGCGGCCCATCAGGAAGTCCAGGATCCAGTTAAAGGTGTTCAGTCCCAGGGACATCAGCTTAGTGATGAGCTTGGAGACCACTATGGTGTTGAACATTGAGCTGTAGTCCATGAACAGCACTCTCACATGTGTTCCTTTTGTTCAGGTGGGAAAGGTCAGTGTAGAGTGCAATCGAGATTGCGTCCAGCCTTTCAAATAACTGAATTGCTACAGACCCGAGTGCTACGGGTCGGTACTCATTTAGGAAAGTTACCGTGGTGTTCTTGGGCACAGGGACTATGGTGGTCTACTTGAAACATGTAGGTGTTACAGACTCGACCAGGGACAGGTTGAACCCTGGGGCATAGGCCTACTCTTGTATTATATACGATCTGTAGATCTCTAGCAATGCAACTGCTAGCCATATCTAGATCACACTAACTGCTAGCCATATCAAGATCACACAAACTGCTAGCCATATCAAGATCACACAAACTACTAGCCATATCAAGATCACACAAACTACTAGCCATATCAAGATCACATGCACTGCTAGCCATATCAAGATCACATGCACTGCTAGCCATATCCACATCACACTAACTGCTAGCCATATCAAGATCTCACTAACTGCTAGCCATATCAAGATCTCACTAACTGCTAGCCATATCAAGATCTCACTAACTGCTAGCCATATCAAGATCTCACTAACTGCTAGCCATATCAAGATCACATGCACTGCTAGCCATATCAAGATCACATGCACTGCTAGCCATATCAATATCTCACTAACTGCTAGCCCTATCAATATCTCACTAACTGCTAGCCATATCAAGATCACATGCACTGCTAGCCATATCAAGACCACATGCACTGCTAGCCATATCAAGACCACATGCACTGCTAGCCATATCAACATCACACTAACTGCTAGCCATATCAAGACCACATGCACTGCTATCCATATCAAGACCACATGCACTGCTAGTCATATTAAGCAGTTACAGAGCCAGTTTAATAATATGGCTAGCAGTTAGTGTGATCATAATATGGCTAAAGTTAGCTCAATATGTTAACCATATTACAGAGGCCCGTTAACTGCTAGCCATATTAAGGACACTTGGCTGAGAAAAAAAATCTTAACTCAAGCTATTTAAATCGCTTCACTAGTCCCAAGCAAGCACATGGTGTTGAATGCAGTCAGTGTGCACGGTTGATGAGGTTACCATTAACTAAGCACTTTATCTACTTCCCCAGAGTCAGATGAACTCATGAATACTATTTTTATGTCTCTGTATCCAGTATGAAGGAAGCACAATGACTGGAAGTTTATGGTATATACCATCAGTTCTCAAAGTCCTCCAATTATTGCCCTAACGCTAGTTAGCAACTACTTTTAAACTGCACGCAAAGACATAAACGGTATCAACGAGTTCATCTGACTCTGGGGAAGTAGATAAAGGACTTCATTGGCAACATCCTGAATTAACACTTTAAAGACCATATCTAGTCACTTTGAACTAATGTCTAATTAGCTAGCAATAAGTGTTAACGGTTATGGTTCACACCGAAATTAACGTTTGTCTGATGTTCAGACCCCAAAGGTGGTCAAATCTAGAGTTAAGATACGTCCCTGTCCCACACCATCTGTTGTGTAGAACAAGGCACTGTCCCTTTAATGACTCCATTAATACACTGACTGCTATTGTGCCCACTTGCTTCCCTTTCCTCTCTTAAATCTGTTGTTTTCTTATGCTGTACGTCAGACACACTGGTAGTCCTTTGTGTTCATGTGTCTATCCTATTCACATTATAGCAACCATGAGTAGCAGGTTTTTGTTTTGCTTTTCCACTACTGATGGACGCGGGACTGTTTCCCTCAGGAATAAAATGATGTCGGTGGGAAGCAAGAGGTCGGGACAGTAAGGGTTGTGTGTGCGTACACTGTGGTTGTGCTTCTGACACAGAGGCTGCTTTCCCTCTTGACATAGCATCAAGTAGCATTTAGTAGTCCTTACACATACAGAGAGCAAAGATCAAGTTGCATCACTTTTGCTCACACAACAGCAACATAGACAGCAAGTGACATCTGGAATTACAAATTCTGTTTTACTTGCATTCGTTTTGTGCAAATCTGTTGCTCTACCAGGGCAGAGAGAGCAAGGGATTGGGGGTGAAAGGGTCACATCCTTACGTTGGCTATCTGTGTCAGCATAATCATCACCAGTTGTTTATATGTGGTTCTGATCTAGCTAGTGCAATACAGAAACAACAACTGGGAAAAAGCCCTTTCATGGGGCTAATGCTACGCTCACTGCCTATGCTATATGTCTAATAGAATCAGAACCAGTAGAGTGCAGCACAATTAATAAATAATTGGAGTGTGACACCAGTGGTGCAGATAGGGACAAATGGGGCCAGTGTAAACGTGTGCAAGAAACCAATTTCAATCTGCATTGACAGCATGTTCACCAAAGTACTAGAGCTGTACTGCAGGCTAATTCTATATCTAGGCCTTTATTAATTTGTGAATTGTGAGTAAAGCCGGGTGGACACTAAGCGATTTTGGCAGCGATATGTTTGAGATCGGTGACAAAATCCCCATATTGTTACCTACTCAGGGCGTGCGGCTGTCACCGACGCTCGTTTACGTCCCGATATTTTCAAATATGTTTGATTTTAAAATTTGGCACAAAATCTGCAATGCTCTTGTAATGTGAGATGTGCAACGACAAGTTTTGAGAACTGCAATCAGCAATGAAAGCTCGTGACGAAATCAGGCGGAAGAGGTGGACGCTAGCTAGCGTAGCATAAAAAAAACATTGCTTCGAAGAGCTGGGAGCACTCCACGGTCTGTGCACACGAGATGGAACGGAGGCTGGTGGAACTTTGGCAAGATCCAAAGTGCCTGTCCGATGTCTCTTTTGAGTTTCACCACAACGGGACTGAAAAAGAAAAGAGCTGGAAAGACATTGCCACTGCTCTTAAACAACCAGGTGAGCAAAATAGCTTGATAACCAGCTAACGTTAGGTTGCTTTCCATTTACATTATTGCCATGCTAAAGGAAGAACAGCTTATCACTATCAGGCATTTCAAATCACTTTGTTATGAATGTAGATAGCAGTTGCTCAACTAAAAGTTTTGCGATTATGCTGTGGGACTTCGATGGAATTTGTGGTTTATTACGGTACCCTGCGTCACAAGTTCATTGCTCCAGACCAGCGCAAGGGGAAGTTAGAGCACTGATTATGCTTTTCGGTCACAAGGAACTACAGTCTCTCTTATTTGACAATGAATGGGCGACATACACCAAATAGAAACTAATAATTGTGCATGACTTCAAAATTGAATTTCAATTAACTGAATGGTGAGGATGAAGGTGATTTTAGAACAATAGTGTAAAAATTGCTATTCCTCTGTCCTGCACTCGCACATCCGGAAAAACACACTTATTGTTTGTTACTATTCCTCAGTATTACTTACTAAAAACATTTGTTACACTAGGTTTTATTCTAAGAGAAATGAAGACTACAATTAGGGTGTGGAAATGTTAGGATTATTTTGCTCTTACTGCAGTCTACTCCTGACCCGACCGGGAGACCCATGAATCGACGGTAGGCTTTTAAGTTCTCTCCCTCTAAAAATATAAATAAAATTATAAAATAACAAACTGGCTTTATTTACAAATTAGTAAAAATGTTAGGTCATTTTAGGTTATTGAAAAACAAAATCCTCTCCAAAATATCAATTTTTTAAACAAGACAGAACAAATTCAACAAATATTGTGGTTAAACTCAAATACACTAACTGATAAAATGCTCCTTAGACATTTAGAATCCTCCAATCCTCTAAATGCAATTATTGGCGGAGTCACGACTTTGAAAAAAACATTTTTAGATATACTTTTGACCTACCGTAGGTGACATGAGTCTCACTAGTGTTGAGTAATGTGCTGTTAAAAGTGGTGTAGGTCTTATTTATTTAAAAAGCATACTGAAGTTCGAAGCAATAGGATTTGAAGCAATAGCAATAGCGTATGGTCAACTATTTCAGCACCGTTTCGAGCTGCTCAGACAAGCATGGGGACTTGGTCTTGATAAATCAATGAGATTTGTTTTTGCACTGAATCTCCGTTTGGGTATTGGTTAGACTACAATTAGGGTGTGGAAATGCTATGCTCTTAGTACTGTAGCCTACTCCCGACCGTCACCTTGTATAGCACCATATTTTCGATTCCATCCTAACGGAAACCCTGAGGGTTTAATTTTTTCATTTTTCATGGAATAGAAACACCATAATATTAATCAAATGAATTAAGCAAAATGTCTTAAAATCAATCCATATACTATGTTCTTACAAAAAAAAGGTTTTAAATTATCTAGTACAGCCAATATTGAAGGCTATCAACTGATTCTCAAAGATGCCCTCTGGTGGTCAAACTAGCAATAACTAGCATTAATGGTAACAATGGCTGACAATTAAATAACGTCCCATAAAATTCTGTGTCAGCCCGCAAGGTTTGCTGCAGTATGAAGCAACTTTTAAAGGAAGAACCACTGTAGCTACAGGCATTTTAATCACTTTGTTATGGATGTAGCTAGCTACAGGCATTTTAATCACTTTGTTATGGATGCAGCTAGCTACAGGCATTTTAATCACTTTGTTATGGATGTAGCTAGCTACAGGCATTTTAATCACTTTGTTATGGATGTAGCTAGCTACAGGCATTTTAATCACTTTGTTATTGATGTAGCTAGCTACAGGCATTTTAATCACTTTGTTATTGATGTAGATAGCTACAGGCTTTAATGTCACGGTCAAAGCCACTTACCACCGGCCATTTAAATAGTTCAATGAAAATGTTTGTGCCCCAATTGCCCACTCTTCGCCTTGAATTGAGCATGTTTTGCTAACGCCAAAGCCAAGTTGGAGCAGGAATATCCAGACTGGCTGTGTTTGCTTTTGAAGAATGTAGATACCCCCCAAAAAGATGTGATGTACCACCAAAGTGAGACCAGTGTAAGCATAAACACATTGAGCACATCATGTACTATAACCTTAGGTTATACAACTGTCAATAATATTGCACAACCCATCGAGCATGTCGTCCTACCTGACAGATTGATTGTTGTGAAGTACTTAAACAAATCAAACAGGATGAAATAGCATCTGAAGGTCACTGACACTTGTTCTCTCTCTTCCAGCTCCATGTGAGGATAAAGAGATGTGCTTCACGAGACAGAGGATAACTTGGAGGACGTCAGAGACATCTGAAATGTCTTTCTCCGCATCGCCAACAGCTCTGTTAAGACCTGTCACGTTGACAATTGACATATGAGCAATTAAGCCTCAATCACGACGTGGTACCCCTATTGAGTGAAGTCCTTCTCCCGGCCCCTCGGAGAATCCATCCACCTCCAGCAGGAAGGAGACTGAAAATATGCCTTAGAAGAAACGCAGCAAAGAGAAGCGATCGGAGCAGGACAGCTCCAGAAGCTTGTTTGTTTTAAGCGAATGTCTGAAAAAGTACAGAATACTGGCGCCAAGCAGCCTGTTGACACAGAGGTTACATTTGGAAATCAGGTGGCAGCTGAACTAATAAAAGACCCATCAAGTCAAAACAGCGGTCAAAAGAGACATTAGGATACTGTTAATGACGCCAAACAACGTGAAGTTAACAGACCACCACCACCACCTTCATATCCACCACCAGCAGCATCTCACACACACAGTACCTGCACAACCCCTACCGAACCACCTACTGTACATGCCACCTCAGATTCGTGAGCCTCTATGTTTTACTAGGATGCAACACAAAGTTGATCCCAGTAACAGTCAGTAAATGCAAGGCCCCATGCTTGTACTTCTTTTTGATTGATTTTGAGGTTTATGTTTACAAATAGCCTACACAATTGTGTACAATATGCATTTCTGAGGACAGCCTTTGCAGAGGTAACCTTTTCAGGATCGAATGTGACTGGCACTCAGTTTTCAGTATGTCGCCACTGGTGCTGGAGTACTCTGTTGTAAGAGCAATTCTTTTCTAAATGTTTAACAGCTTTTGGAGAAGTACTTTTTTTCATGCAGACGTGGTTTGCACTCACTTTTTTGTGTGTTTTAAAATAAATGAAGAAATGTTTACACTGGTACTGGACGACTACATTTATAGTTTCAGGTGTAAATAAGAAAGGAATGTTGACCTAGTTTTATGGTTGTGCCGTTTTGTATTCAGTTTAGTGTGTTTTGAAAGCTCAGGTGGAATATTCTAAAAGTTAAGTGTGGTGTAGGTACACTAGAATGTGTAATTTGCAGGTTGGAACTACTTTAAATAAATGTTTGAAATATGTTACTGAAAATGCCTTTTATATAACTTTATTTCAATTACTGTATTGAAAAAGAAAGTACAGCTGTTATCACATTTGTCAGTCAAGACTCAATAGTGGTAACTACATCCATTCTTAGACATTAGGCTACACACAGTAAAGCATGGCTGCCTTACAACAGAATATGAACACAGCCATTGCGTCCATGACTTACTTAAATGTGATCCTCCAGCCATGGAACCTGACCTGCAGGTGATACAAAAGAAACCCTTAGCAAGTTGCATTGTTCTTTTGCACTGATTGTGGGGTTAACATCCCCTTCCAGGCTCCACAATCCATGTCTCCTCCAGGCTCCCTCGATGACCCAGTGGTCAGCATCCTCCCAGTCTGCAAACGCTGATGGTGTGCACGCCTCAGACCTACGCTCTATGAGGAAGTTGTGTATGCAGAGGAAGGCCATGGTGATCTTCGTAACCTTGTCTGGTTCACGGCCTCAGCCTGTTAGCGAGGATGCCAAAGGCATTTTCAACTACTCTCCATGCCCTTTGAGGCGATAGTTGCGGCTTCTCTGGTCGTGGTCCATCTGGATAGGGCTTTATCAGGTCAGTCCATAGGGGGTATGCCTCATCCCCCACAAACATGTACAGAACCACAACATTTGAGTTAGTGGCTCAGGTGGCAGAACATTTAGAAGGCCCCAATCCATTGCTTTTCTGCAGTCAGTGTGAGAAAACAGCCCAGCATTGGAGATTGTGCTCTGGGTGCCCACACTGGCATAACAAACTCATAGTTTGCATCCGCAGCAGCCATCTTGAGGATGGGGAACCTAGACATGTAGTAGTGATACATACTGCCACTGTTGGCTAGGGGGTTGCATGAAAAACTCAAGAGCACCAAGGCAATGCGGAAACTGCCATTTCTTTTCTAAATATTTGGTAATTGCCTGCCATTCAGCCTCCGATGCTGGTGTCTGAGAATAATCAAGAGGAGAATAATTGGTACATAGTGTATTAGTGAAATTTAAAAAATGCGTTTGTGTTTTGGGATTCAAAATACAGCTTTATACCTACAGTCCTCTGTGGTGACCAAAGCCTATCTTCAGGAATTTTTCCTTCATGACCTGATGCAGGGCTTCACATGTCTCCATAACAATATTGGACACAGTGGTTTTCCCAATCCTGTATTGGGATTTGAACGTTTCACCTTCACAAGAAAAGACAAACATTTAGAAAACATCAAATGCACACATATATATTCAATAGACAAAACAATAATGTGCCAAAATGATTATGTTCAAAAACTCAGACAGCCGCTCCCTCACAGTGATTGCCTGTCTCATCTTAGTGTCCTACTTTCTGATGAGGGATCCCGCCATACCCAGCAGGAAATCTAATTTGACGGAGGTCATTCGCAGAATCTTGCTGAAACACATCCTATCATGCCTCTATTATGTGGGGGGGGAAGTATAGGTGAAGGCAGAGCACAATGTAGCCCTAGCTAAATGTCCTGAATCAGATTCAGATCATTGTATTGACATGCAACAATCATTTCTAGGAATTTGTTTTGGTGCTAAAGCCATAACACAATTGCAACCTATTTCTTTATACTGTAGAATGGGCCCATAACCAAATCATTTCATTGATTTTGAATACCTGTACTTGTTATTGGTTATTTGAGTGATATTAGGACATACTACATGCACTGTATGAAAACATAAATTAGCAGGCTAGCTAGCTGTGTGGATTGGGCTTTATTTACCTCCCAACTCTCTCTGCAGTACAAACCACCCAAACTGGCCACGTCTCCCCAACCATGGCCTCACCCAAATTCGTAGTCTTTTCTTCTTGTGTTTCTCCGTGCAAATCCCCGCACACGTAACAAGTGTGGCCAGCTGCTGTTCACTGTATAGCTCGATCTTTGTTTTGCCACTGTCTGGCTCGATCTTTGTTTTGCCACTGTCTGGCTCGATCTTTGTTTTGCCACTGTCTGGCTCGATCTTTGTTTTGCCACTGTCTGGCTCGATCTTTGTTTTGCCACTGTCTGGCTCGATCTTTGTTTTGCCACTGTCTGGCTCGATCTTTGTTTTGCCACTGTCTGGCTCGATCTTTGTTTTGCCACTGTCTGGCTCGATCTTTGTTTTGCCACTGTCTGGCTCGATCTTTGTTTTGCCACTGTCTGGCTCGATCTTTGTTTTGCCACTGTCTGGCTTGATCTTTGTTTTGCCACTGTCTGGCTCGATCTTTGTTTTGCCACTGTCTGGCTCGATCTTTGTTTTGCCACTGTCTGGCTCGATCTTTGTTTTGCCACTGTCTGGCTCGATCTTTGTTTTGCCACTGTCTAGCTCGATCTTTGTTTTGCCACTGTCTAGCTCGATCTTTGTTTTGCCACTGTCTGGCTCGATCTTTGTTTTGCCACTGTCTGGCTCGATCTTTGTTTTGCCACTGTCTGGCTCGATCTTTGTTTTGCCACTGTCTGGCTCGATCTTTGTTTTGCCACTGTCTGGCTCGATCTTTGTTTTGCCACTGTCTAGCTCGATCTTTGTTTTGCCACTGTCTAGCTCGATCTTTGTTTTGCCACTGTCTAGCTTGATCTTTGTTTTGCCACTGTCTGGCTCGATCTTTGTTTTGCCACTGTCTAGCTCGATCTTTGTTTTGCCACTGTCTAGCTCGATCTTTGTTTTGCCACTGTCTAGCTCGATCTTTGTTTTGCCACTGTCTGGCTCGATCTTTGTTTTGCCACTGTCTGGCTCGTGACAAACACTCGTTGCGGTTTCTGGGACAGCGTCGTTTCAAAAATCCTCACAACCAAATAAAGGATCTTGTAGTGTATGACAGCCTGTCTGTGACAGATAATTTTGTGTGTGCACCACTATGTTGGCAAAACAAAAAAACTACAGGAACGATAGTCTTTAATGTGACAGGCTCAGAGATGTTATGATTTTGAAAGTCGTGTAGTGTCCATCCAGGCCTCCCAAAAGTTTAATCTTATTTTCAAATATATCAGACAAAGTACATTTAATTCGATCGGAGATGGAAATACTGGCAGCTCTCTTCTCTAGCTTTCACAAGACCAGAGAGAGAGACAGAAAAAGAAGGTAAGAAAGGGGAGCAGTGAGTGGTGCCCATCTTCCCCTGGCAAGTTGCCATCAGTGAGTGGTGCCCATCTTCCCCTGGAAAGTTGCCATCAGTGAGTGGTGCCCATCTTCCCCTGGCAAGTTGCCATCAGACGCTGGGACAGTTGCAGGACGATACAAAACGTGTCTGGGACGGTCCATAACAGACGCTGGGACAGTTGCGGGACGATAGGTCAGAAGGATATAAAACGTGTCTGGGACGGTCCATAACAGACGCTGGGACAGTTGCGGGACGATAGGTCAGAAGGATATAAAACGTGTCTGGGACGGTCCATAACAGACGCTGGGACAGTTGCGGGACGATAGGTCAGAAGGATATAAAACGTGTCTGGGACAGTCAAATAACAGACGCTGGGACAGTTGCGGGACGATAGGTCAGAAGGATATAAAACGTGTCTGGGACGGTTCATAACAGACGCTGGGACAGTTGCGGGACGATAGGTCAGAAGGATATAAAACGTGTCTGGGACGGTCCATAACAGACGCTGGGACAGTTGCGGGACGATAGGTCAGAAGGATATAAAACGTGTCTGGGACGGTTCATAACAGACGCTGGGGCAGTATAAAACGGGACGATAGGTCAGAAGGATATAAAACGTGTCTGGGACGGTCCATAACAGACGCTGGGACAGTTGCGGGACGATAGGTCAGAAGGATATAAAACGTGTCTGGGACGGTCCATAACAGACGCTGGGACAGTTGCGGGACGATAGGTCAGAAGGATATAAAACGTGTCTGGGACGGTTCATAACAGACGCTGGGACAGTTGCGGGACGATAGGTCAGAAGGATATAAAACGTGTCTGGGACGGTCCATAAGACGCTGGGACAGTTGCAGGACGATAGGTCAGAAGGATATAAAACGTGTCTGGGACGGTTCATAACAGACGCTGGGACAGTTGCAGGACGATAGGTCAGAAGGATATAAAACGTGTCTGGGACGGTCCATAACAGACGCTGGGACAGTTGCAGGACGATAGGTCAGAAGGATATAAAACGTGTCTGGGACGGTCCATAAGACGCTGGGACAGTTGCAGGACGATAGGTCAGAAGGATATAAAACGTGTCTGGGACGGTTCATAACAGACGCTGGGACAGTTGCAGGACGATAGGTCAGAAGGATATAAAACGTGTCTGGGACGGTCCATAACAGACGCTGGGACAGTTGCAGGACGATAGGTCAGAAGGATATAAAACGTGTCTGGGACGGTCCATAACAGACGCTGGGACAGTTGCAGGACGATAGGTCAGAAGGATATAAAACGTGTCTGGGACGGTTCAGGACGAACAGACGCTGTCTGGACAGTTGCAGGAGGACGATAGGTCAGAAGGATATAAAACGTGTCTGGGACGGTTCATAACAGACGCGGTTCATAACAGACGCTGGGACAGTTGCAGGACGATAGGTCAGAAGGATATAAAACGTGTCTGGGACGGTTCATAACAGACGCTGGGACAGTTGCAGGACGATAGGTCAGAAGGATATAAAACGTGTCTGGGACGGTTCATAACAGACGCTGGGACAGTTGCAGGACGATAGGTCAGAAGGATATAAAACGTGTCTGGGACGGTTCATAACAGACGCTGGGACAGTTGCAGGACGATAGGTCAGAAGGATATAAAACGTGTCTGGGACGGTTCATAACAGACGCTGGGACAGTTGCAGGACGATAGGTCAGAAGGATATAAAACGTGTCTGGGACGGTCCATAACAGACGCTGGGACAGTTGCAGGACGATAGGTCAGAAGGATATAAAAAGCATACAACAGTGGTTCCATACAAAATATTTTAAAGATTTGGCTGATGAAACAGATCACAACATTTAGCTTACGAATGATTCACATTACAGGTGCAGTAATGTGTTCACTCATCTCAGCCATACACCTGAATGTTCCAAAATGCTATCTTAGAAAGAGGAAATATCTAAAGATGCAACCGTAGGATTGTGCCTTACTGCCTTTGGACAGTAGAAGGAATAATGCTGGTTTCAATGGCATATCATTAAAGCTTTTTTTCTATAGTCACATTTTGGCTGTAGGCTATTAAAAGCAAGGTATGCTAGGCTATGTATAATGTCCAGGTTTCAAACAATGATATGGCTGGCCAGGCATCACATATGTAATTATTTAGGTAATGAAAAGGTATAATATTCAAATATCATTCCAATGTTGGACAAACAGGCCTATTAAAATGCACATTTGACATTGTAAAAAAGAAGTTCTGCCTCGTGGTGCAACACTGCCTGGCTCGGGGCTGTGCGTGCGCACGTGAAGATCTGAGTGACAGAATAATTTTTAGAAGCGCTGCACACAGGCATAAAAGTCTGTTAAATTTACTTGAAAACTACTGAAATTTGACTTTGTCCTTGTATTCCTTGGCTATTTACACTGCTCAAAAAAAATAAAGGGAACACTTAAACAACACAATGTAACTCCAAGTCAATCACACTTCTGTGAAATCAAACTGTCCACTTAGGAAGCAACACTGATTGACAATACATTTCACATGCTGTTGTGCAAATGGAATAGACAGGTGAAAAATATAGGCAATTAGTAAGACACCCCCAATAAAGGAGTGGTTCTGCAGGTGGTGACCACAGACCACTTCTCAGTTCCTATGCTTCCTGGCTGATGTTTTGGTCACTTTTGAATGCAGCCGATGCTTTCACTCTAGTGGTAGCATGAGACGGAGTCTTCAACCCACACAAGTAGTGCAGAGCATTCCAAGATGGCACATCAATGCGAGCTGTGGCAAGAAGGTTTGCTGTGTCTGTCAGCGTAGTGTCCAGAGCATGGAGGCGCTACCAGGAGACAGGCCAGTACATCAGGAGACGTGGAGTAGGCCGTAGGAGGGCAACAACCCAGCAGCAAGACTGCTACCTCCGCCTTTGTGCAAGGAGGAGCAGGAGGAGCACTGCCAGAGCCCTGCAAAATAAACTCCAGCAGGCCACAAATGTGCATGTGTCTGCTCAAACGTTCAGAAACAGACTCCATGAGGGCGGTATGAGGGCCCTACGTCCACAGGTGGGGGTTGTGCTTACAGCCCAACACCGTGCAGGACGTTTGCCATTTGCCAGAGAACACCAAGATTGGCAAATTCGCCACTGGCGCCCTGTGCTCTTCACAGATGAAAGCAGGTTCACACTGAGCACGTGACAGACGTGACAGAGTCTGGAGACGCCGTGGAGAACGTTCTGCTGCCTGCAACATCCTCCAGCATGACCGGTTTGACAGTGGGTCAGTCATGGTGTGGGGTGGCATTTCTTCGGGGGGGCGCACAGCCCTCCATGTGCTCGCCAGACGTAGCCTGACTGCCATTAGGTACCGAGATGAGATCCTCAGACCCCTTGTGAGACCATATGCTGGTGCGGTTGGCCCTGGGTTCCTCCTAATGCAAGACAATGCTGGACCTCATGTGGCTGGAGTGTGTCAGCAGTTCCTGCAAGAGGAAGGTATTGATGCTATGGACTGGCCCGCCCGTTCCCCAGACCTGAATCCAATTGAGCACATCTGGGACATCATGTCTCGCTCCATCCACCAACGCCACGTTGCACCACAGACTGTCCAGGAGTTAGAGGATGCTTTAGTCCAGGTCTGGGAGGAGATCCCTCAGGAGACCATCCGCCACCTCATCAGGAGCATGCCCTGGGATTGTAGGGAGGTCATACAGGCACGTGGAGGCCACACACACTACTGAGCCTCATTTTGACTTGTTTTAAAGTCATTACATCAAAGTTGGATCAGCCTGTAGTGTCCACTTTAATTTTGAGTGTGACTACAAATCCAGACCTCCATGGGTTGATAAATTTGATTTCCATTGATCATTTTTGCGTGATTTTGTTGTCAGCACATTCGACTATGTAAAGAAAAAAGTATTTAATAAGAATATTCAGATCTAGGATGTGTTATTTTAGTGTTCCCTTTATTTTTTGAGCAGTGTACATTGTTTCGTTCACAAGCTAAGTTGTTTTTCAAGGTTTGAGTTTCAACTGCTAGGTAAGAGAAGAAACACCATACTATTCAATCTCACAGGCACGAACATGGCTCGAGTCACATTACCACCGTAAAATTCCGCCCTTAAAGGGGCAGGTGACATTTTTGTCTTATCTGCGATAAAATAAAATAAATGAAATTAAACAGTACCACATTACTTCTTACTAGTAAAACATGTATTATTTTAGAAACATTACAAAGCATGCCATCTGTTTTTTGTTTTGTTGTTGCAATTTTAGCAACAACAAAATTGTGCTGGTAAAATCTGAGTGGCTGCAGTATTTTTTTAATCTACCTGCTACAGCGGGAACACACACAACTTATTTATTGTTTATTATTGTGTTATTTTGTTTAATGGAGCAGCTGGTGGTGGAATATAATGTCTCCAACTTAACCTCTAGTGACACCCCATCCCGTGAACGGGACCGTTGTCATCATCTGACACTAATTAGCATAATGCAACGGACATAAATATTACTAGAAAATTGTGAAATATATTGAGACACAGCTTAGCCTTTTGTTAATCAAAATATGTTTCACAGCCAAAGCTAGACAAGCATTTGTGTAAGTTTATCGATAGTCTAGCATAGCATTTTGTCCAGCTAGCAGCAGGCAACTTGGTCACGGAAATCAGAAAAGCAATCAAATTAAATAGTTTACCTTTGATGAGCTTCGGATGTTTTCACTCACGAGACTCCCAGTTAGGTAGCAAATGTTCCTTTTTTCAAAAATATTATTTTTGTAGGCGAAATAGCTCCATTTGTTCTTCACGTTTGGCTGAGAAATCGGCCGGAAATTACAGTCACGAAAATGGTGAAAAATATTCCAAATTAGCTCCATAATATCGACAGAAACATGGCAGACGTTGTTTATAATCAATCCTCAAGGTGTTTGTCAAATGTCTATTCGATAATATATCCATCGGGACAATTTGTTTTTCGGTAGGACCGATTGGAGTAATGGCTACCTCTATATTTTACGCGGGAATCTCTCTGGGAGCATCAGGTGACCACTTGCGCAATGTAGCCGCCTACGGGTATTCTTCAACATAAATGCTCAAAACTATGTCACAATGCTGTAGACACCTTGGGGAACACGGAGAAAGAGTAATCTGGTTGATAGCCCATACACTGCTCAATAAGGACACATTTGAACACAGCACTTTCAAAACATGGGGCACTTCCGGATTGGATTTTTCTCAGGCTTTCGCCTGCAACATCAGTTCTGTTACACTCACAGACAATATTTTTACAGTTTTGGAAACTTGAGTGTTTTCTATCCTAAGCTGTCAATTATATGCATATTCTAGCATCTTGTCCTGACAAAATATCCCGTTTACTTCGGGAACGTTTTTTTCCCAAATATGAAAATACTGCCCCCTAGTCAAAAAGTTAAGTTTATTCATTAACCAGTTCACAATAACATTGTTCTCTCATATACATTACATGTGGTTAGCATTTTCAATTAATACATTATTTATAATGTAATGGATGTTTGTTTTCATTAAGATGCAAAAAAAATGAATTTTCTTAAATTAAGTTCATGCAAGACTGTATCGGTCTCAGAAATATACTAATTACTTTAAAAGCACTGCAAATGACCTAGAACCATGTTGGCATATCAAAACTTTAAAATAACAAGTACTTTCATTTTGGGACGGTTCAAGTTCAATTTGAGACAGTTGAAATTGCACTTTGGGACATTACCAGGGAAAAAGTTAGTTGCGAGCCCTGGGCACACCCATCCCTCAACCTAATAGGGTTCTGCAGATAGTTAATTTGAGGTTAACAGACACTAAAATCCCTGAACACTGCCTTACTATAAGAAAACAACAGTACTCTACACAATCTCTACCGAGCCCAAAGCTATAGGCTACATCATTTTTTATTTGTTTCGAATTAAACTGGAAATAGTGCAGAGGAAAAGGTTAAATCATTGGACTTTTGAGAAAGCGTACTGCACTCTAGCGGTAAATTCATTACATCTCTGGGGGGTAAAAAGAAAGCAAGCACAAAAATAACAAGCTTCCTCGCTCCCCAGTCTACCTCGCACAATTTAACATGTTCTCTAGCTTCAGTGTCAAACCAGCTGCAGACAATTGCTGTCTGTGCTTATTCAAAGCCCCCCTCATTGCTTTGAAAAACTACCCAATTCAACAACGGAGAAAACAGACCGTCTGGCTATGCAGTACAGTCTCATTACATATGTCAAAATAGTGACATCGTAGTGATATCACCTAAACTAACATAAGGGTGTGGGGGTTTGGAGAAAGGAAGTACATTATTGGGCTGATGTCAGCAACCTTATGCTATACAAGCTGAAGCACGTAGATTCTTAAACTTGACCAAGGAAAATATGACGGATCTTGTTACCAATAATTACCGTGATAGTTTTAAATAATAGATGATGATTGCTATGATTTGGATAAAGTATATTATGTAGACATATATCCCGCTATAGTCATAATCACTACGCTATCTTTTTGACTCAAAATTGTGTGTGTGTACATAGAGCGCGAGGGTTGCAGACAGATACTCAGCACTTCAATTAGAAAGTATCCAATAGGAGAAAGACAAGAGCTGTGTTTGAAAACATACTAAGCACACAAACCATACTATTGTGATGTAAATTGAGTACGTAGTATGCTTATTGGTCATAGTATGGATATAGTTAGTAGACAATTGCAAGTGATTAAACCCTTTCAATAAAAATAAAAAAACAATTTAGTTACGAATTGAACTTTGATGAAGATCAAAGGTTAGTGATTAATTGTATCTCTGTGCTTTTTGTGACTCCTCTCTTTGACTGGAAAAATAGCTGGGTTTTTCTATTACTTGGTGGTGACCTAACATAATCGTTTGTGGAGCTTTCACTGTAAAGCATTTTTGAAATCAGAAACTGGCTGGATTAACGAGAATGTTATCTTTAAAATGGTGCCTAATACTTTGAGAAATTTGATTTATGAGATTTCTGTTGATTTGTATTTGGCGCCCTGCAATTTCATTGGCTGTTGGCAAGGGGTTCCTCTAGCGGAACGGGGTTCCAGGACAGGTTAAAGAAAATTCCCAGCTTTAACTTCCCATGGAAAATGTACGGAAAAATATCAGACCCTTTGAAACCCTACTCTGGATAACATGAAAACAGCCTAACCAGCTCTGCTAGGGTGAGAATATGTGTCTGTTAGGAGTTCTCTCATTTGTGTCTGGAAGTAGCTAGCAAGATGGCCAGTAAGCTTGGGTGCTTGACTGCCGTTGTTTAGTCAGAACACTCTGATCAACCCTATAAACTCTACTCCTCTGGGCACACACATCCAGTGTGCACTCTGAACGCTCAGAGCGAAACGCTCTGAATTTATGTACGAACCATCTTGACAACTCTCCGAATTTACGAACGCCCAGAGCGCATTCTGGCACTTCAGATTGAATTACGCACACACCCGAAATCTTAAGAGATATAGCTAGTAATTTGTTATGCTAACAAGTTAGCAAGAGGTCACATAGCAACAGCATCAATTTCCAGTAGATAGGTGAAGCGCGAGTACGTTCAACTGAAAGGATGTTCACAAAATACTAAAATGATAGTATATACACTGATTAGGTATGTAATATACAGTATGTTAGAAAGGGTATTTGAACACAGCTAAGGTCAATAACTCTGATCAAGTGATAGCATGTCTCCATGCATGTCTGCATAAGTGTGTGTGTGTACAGTTGAAGGTTTCTCTCACTTCCTCCCCATATCTATCTCCCCTCCATATGAGTAGTGAGAATGATCCCAACGCAGCAGCCAAAATACCCACCCAAAATACTAAACCTATAAACGTACAATACATGACCAAAAGTACGTGGACACGTGCTCTTCGAACATCTCATTCCAAAATAATGGGCATTAATATGGAGTTGGTCCCCCCGAATGCTGCAGTAGCAGCTTCCACACTTCTGGAATGGCTTTCCACTCGATGTTAGAACATTGCTGCGGAGACTTGCTTCCATTCAGCCACAAGAGCATTAGTGAGGTCAGGTACTGATGTTGGGCGATTAGGTCTGGCTCGCAGTCGACGTTCCAATTCATCCTAGAGGTATTAGATTGGGTAGAGGTCAAGGCTCTGTGCAGGCCAGTCAAGTTCTTCCACACCGATCTCAACAAACCATTTCTGTATGGACTTTGCTATGTGCATGGGGGCATTGTCATGCTGAAACAGGAAAGGTCATTCCCCAAACTGTAGCCACAAAGTTGGAAGCACAGAATCGTCTAGAATGTCAATGCATGCTGTAGAGTTAAGGTTGCCATTCACTAGAACTAATGGGCCTAGAACGAACAATTAAAAACAGCCACAGACCAATATTCCTCCTCCACCAAACTGTTCTCCTGGCATCCGCCAAACTCAGTCTGTCAGAATGCCAGATGGTGAAGCGTGATTCATCACTCCAGAGAACACTGCTCCAGAATCCAATGGCGGCAAGCTTTACACCACTCTAGCCAACGCTTGGCATTGTGCATGGTGATCTTAGGCTTGTGAGAGGCTGCTCGGCCATGGAAACCCATTTCATGAAGCTCCAGACGAACAGTTCTTGTGCTGTCGTTGCTTCCAGGGGCAGTTTGGAACTTTGTGAGTAGTGAGTGTTGCAACCAAGGACAGACAATTTTTACACGCTGTGCGCTTCAGCACTTGGCTCTCCTGTTCCGTGAGCTTGTGTGGCCTACCGCTTCACGGCTGAGCCGTTGTTGCTCCTAGACATTTCCACTTCACAATGACAACACAGAGTTGACCGGAGAAAAGGTGGCATCGTTGGAAAGGTGGCATCCTAAGACGGTGCCACGTTGACAGTCACTGGGCTCGCTAATAAGGCCGTTCTACTGTCAATGTTGGTCTATGGAGATTTCTTTGCTTGATTTTGTACACCTGTCAGCAACTGCTGTGTCTTAAAATAGCCGAATCCACTAATTTGAAGGTGTCCACATACTTCTGTATATATAGAGTACCTGGAAATGGGGTGTAGATTTATTTCAATCTTCCCCAAAATAACTTATATTTCCGGCTTAAAACCCCTACATAACATCTGTCTAGCTTCCAAAAAGCCCTAAAGCCACAGGGTGTTCTGATATCTGGATCAGGCCATAATTAAAGTTTGAGTCAGCTGTCTCTCTCAGTTTTGTCATCCTTCCCCTGCCCACACACACACACAAAAAAAATGTCTTTGCCATAAGAACGCTCCCGGTGAGCTTCGTGCAGACAGCTAAACTAACTACGGTGCCAAGTTTCCTCCCTTCCTCTCCTCCTCTCTTTTCTGTCTGAGGCGGCTGGGCATAGTTGTCAAAATTACTTGTTACTCACCTAAATGAACACCCAAGCTTTCTTGTTCCTTAAATTATAACACTTCTGAAACTAGTTCAGTATTCTGGAGTTCGTACTTTGTCTGAGCCGAGGCCAGGTTCTGACTGCACTGTCTATTCCTAAGGGCAAAAAAAAGAGGTGGGCCTCTCAAACTGATTGTCATGCCGTTGGAATAGAGTGAATAACTCCATTGAAATGTCACACCACAAGTTTGATAGGCATACAGTACCTACTCATTCAAGGGTTTTTCTTTATTTTAGATATTTTCTACACTGTATAATTATAGTGAAGAGATCAAAACTGTGAAATAACACATATGGCATCATGTAATAAGAAAAACATGTTTTAAAAAATCTAAATATATTTCAGATTTGATACTCTTCAAATATCCACTCTTTGCCTTGACAGCTTTGCACACTTCTGGCATTCTAAAATCAAATTAAAGTTTATTTGTCACATGTGCCAAATGCAAAACGGTGTAGACCTTACAGTGAAATGCTTACTTACAGACCCTAACCAACAGAGCAAATTTCTAGTATAGAACTGTTTTTAGGTGAACAATAGATAAGAAATAAAAACAGTAAAAAGACAGTGAAAACTTCTCTCAACCAGTTTCACCTGGAACGCTTTTCCAACAGTCTTGAAGGAGTTCCCACATATGCTGAGCACTTGTTGGCTGCTTTTCCTTCACTCTGCAGTCCGACTCATCCCAAACCATCTCAATTGGGTTGAGGTCGGGTGATAGTGGAGGCCAGGTCATCTGATGCAGCACTCCATCACTCTCCTTGTTCAAAAAGCCCTTACACAGCCTGGAGGTGTGTTGGGTCATTGTCCTGGTGAAAAATAAATGACAGTCCCACTGAGCGCAAACCATATGGGCTGGCGTATCGCTGCAGAATGCTGTGGTAGCCATGCTGGTTAAGTGTGCCTTGAATTCTAAATACATCTCAGATCGTGTCACCAGCAAAGCACCCCCACATGATAACGCCTCCTCCTCCATGCTTTACGGTGGGAGATACACATGCGGAGATCATCCGTTCACCCACAACACATCTAACAAAGACACTGCAGTTGGTACCAAATATCTCGAATTGACTCAAGAACAAAGGACACATTTCCACCGGTCTAATGTCCATTGCTCGTGTTTTTTGGCGTAAGCAAGTCGCTACTTATTATTGGTGTCCTTTAGTAGTGGTTTCTTTGCAGCAATTCAACCATGAAGGCCTGATTCACGCAGTCTCTCCTGAACAGCTGATGTTGAGTTGTGTGTTACTTGAACTCCGTGAAGCATTTATTTGGGCAGTAGTCTAAGGTGCAGTTCAACTCTACTGAACAGCAGAGGTAACTCTGGGTCTTCAATTCCTGTAGCGGTCCTCATGAGAGCCCGTTTCATCATAGCGCTTGATGTTTTTTGTGACTGCACTTGAATAAACTTTCAAAGTTCTTGAAATGTTCCGGATTGACTGACCTTCATGTCTTAAAGTAATGATGGACTGTCATTTCTCTTTGCTTATTTGAGCTGTTCTTGCCATAATATGGACTTGGTCTATTACCAAATAGGGCTATCTTCTATATACCACACCTACCTTGTCACAACACAACTGATTGTCTCAAACACATTAAGATGGAAAGAAATTCCACAAACTAACTTTTAACAAGGCACACCTGTTAATTGAAATGCATTCCAGGTGACTACCTCACGAAGCTGGTTAAGAGAATGCCATGAGCGTGCAACGATGTCATCAAGGCAATGGGTGGCTATTACATGATTGTGTTATTTCAAAGTTTGTCTATACTATTATTCTACAATGTAGAAAATAGTAAAAATAAAGAAAATCTTTGAATGAGTAGGTGTTCTAAAACTTTTGAGAGAGTGAGAATATATATATATATATATATATATATATTTTTTTTTTTAATGGCACAGGAGGGGACTTATCCATTGCGCAGACCGCAGTGATGGCACAACAGTCTCACCCATCAGTAGTACTTTTACCATTAATTCCAATCAACTATGTTTGTTTGGTTACAGTAATGTCTGTTAATGTATTCAATATATTATTATTCCAGTCTTTTACTGTTCTCATTGTCAGATTGGACACGTTGTTTTCAGACCGCACCACCTAGGCTACACTTGTGAGGAACAAGTTGAAGTTTATTTCATTCCATTTACGAGTTGTCAATTTATTAATTGTCTTTTATTTGTAGTGCTCCTGTCAGTGTTGAGTAAGAACACGCACCTGATTATGCATAGAAGTAGGCCTAGGCTTCATGGCCTGCACGCAAATATAGGCCTATAAAATGTGCCCATTTGGGGATCTGTTAGCATGCTAGACTTTACTCAACACCACTTTGGAGCTTCTCAAAGTTATTTTTTTCCTCAACTCAAACAGCAAGTAAACAAAGTATGTTTTTACATCCACTGAGAATGAAAATAGTTCCTCAATGTAGCTGATATGAAAGAGGGGTGGGGGGGGTGTCATGCTCTGATCCGGTGGAAACGTCATAAAATAGGCCTACCTGATTACTTCTTATCACTTGCACAAATAGCCTACAGATCACTGGCTCAGGAAACTGAGGGCCCAGAATATTTTATGCAATGTTGCTAGTGCAAGCTTCAGCCCAGACCCAAATAATAGTTGATACAATGTTTCAAGTTCCTTGCAGACAGGCCATGCAAAACCAATTGATTTGATTTATAAGATATTTATTTTTATCAGGATATTTTCTACCTGCAGGCTGCAATGTTTTTATTTGTTTCCTTTGTGTAGGCTATTGTTACACAGTTAGCAATGGCAATTTAAGTTACTTTTATCATTTTAATTAACCATATGAAATTATTGAGATATGAATACTTTATTATAAATGAAACTGTTCCATGAAAACGTGCATACGAATATCATAACCAGCACGCAGATCGTTAGAAATGATTAGATGAATTGGCAGTCCAAACGGAAAAGGTTGCCGACCCCTGGTGTAGCCTATTACCTACCTGCAACTTCGGAAGCGTAACAGCAGAATCTGCCAAGGCAAACAGCAGCGGGAAGAAGAGGTTGGGAAATACTTTTTTATGATTGAAAGAACAGATTACTCTGGGTCCCCAAGATGTTTTAGTCAGGCACAGCCCTACTCTACACAACTGAAGTCAGAAGTTGACATACATTTAGGTTGGAGTCATTAAAACTCATTTTTCAACCACTCCACAGATTTCTTGTTAACAAACTATAGTTTTGGCAAGTCTGTTAGGACATCTACTTTGTGCATGACACAAGTCATTTTTACAACAATTGTTTACAGACAGATTATTTCACTTATAATTCACTGTATCACAATTCCAGTGGGTCAGAAGTTTACATACACTTAATAGACTGTGCCTTTAACTTTTTATGGCTGGGGGGGCAGTATTGAGTAGCTTGGATGAACAAGGTGCCTAAAGTAAACGGCCTGCTCCTCAGTCTCAGTTTCTAATATATGCATTTCATTATTAGGATTGGAAAGAAAACACTAAAGTTTCTAAAACTGCTTGAATGATGTCTGTGAGTATAACAGAACTCATATGACAGGCAAAATCCTGAGTTGAAATCAAAACAGGAAGTCAGAAATCTGAGCTTTGGATGTATTCACCAGAGTCGCCAATGAAATGCCCTTGAGATATGAATGATGTTGCACTGCCTAGGGGTTCCACTAGATGTCAACCATCAATATAAATTATAATGAGACTTCTATGATGTTGTGGGAGTGAATCATAGCAGAATCAGTCAGGTGTCTGGCAGTCAGCCATTTTCTGATCATGTTTATTCCTCATGGTAGTCACTTGCGTTCCATTGCTCAAGAAGGAGGAGAACTCCGGTTTGAACTTTATTGAAGCTATATGTTAAAAACATCCCAATGATTGATTCTGTACTTAGTTTGAAATGTTTCTTCGACCGGTAATATCACTTTTTGAAGTTTATGTCCGATATAACGCTGACCAGAATTTGCGTTTGGACATGTATACCAAACGTGCTAACAAAAGAAGGTATTTGGACATAAATAACAGACGTTTTCGAACAAAACAAACATTTATTGTGGACCTGGGAATCCTGGAGTGCTTTCCGGTGTAGATCATCAAAGGTAAGGGAATATTTATCATGTCATTTCTTGTTTTTGTTGACGCCATCTTTGCGGCTGTGCTGTTTTTACTTCTGAGCACCGTCTCAGATTATTGCATGTTTTTTTTCCCGTAAGTTTTTTATATTTTTTATCTGACACAGCGGTTGCATTAAGGAGAGGTATATCGATAATTCCATGTGTATAACCTGTATTATCATCTACATTTATGATGAGTATTTCTGTTGAATGATGTGGCTATGCAAAATCACTGGATGTTTTTGGAACTGGTGAATGTAGTGCGCCAATGTAAGAGATTTTCTGATATAAATACGAATTTTATCAAAAGAAACATGCATGTATTGTGTAACATGAAGTCATATGAGTGTCATCTGATAAAGATGATCAAAGGTTAGTGATTAATTTTATCTCTATTTGTGCTTTTTCTACCTTGAAAACGATATAAAATATATGTATGTTTGAGGAATTTTAATTATGAGATTTCTGTTCTTTTGAAAATGGCGCCCTGTACTTTCACTGGATGTTGTTATATCGCTCCCGGTAACAGGATCTCAGCCATAAGAAGTTAAATAGCTTGGAAAATTCCAGAAAATGATGTCATGGCTTTAGAAGCTTCTGGTAGGCTAGCTGACATCATTTGAGTCAATTGGAGGTGTACCTGTGGATGTATTTCAAGGCCTACCTTCAAGAATCAGTGCCTCTTTTCTAGACATCATGGGAAAATCAAAAGAAATCAGCCCTTAGAAAAAAAATGATAGACCTCCATAAGTCTGGTTCATCCTTGGGAGCAATTTCCAAATGCCTGAAGGTACCACGTTCATCTGTACAAACAACAGTACGCAAGTATAAACACCATGGGACCACGCAGCCGTCATACCGCTCATGAAGGAAATGCGTTCTTTGGTGCAAAAAGTGCAAATCAATTCCAGAACAACAGCAAAGGACCTTGTGAAGATGCTGGAGGAAACAGGTACAAAAGTATCTATATCCACAGTAAAACGAGTCCAATATCGACATAACCTGAAATGCCGCTCAGCAAGGAAGAAGCCACTTCTCCAAAACCGCCATCAGAAAAAGACAGACTACGGTTTGCAACTGAACATGGGGACAAAGATCATACTTTTTGGAGAAATGTCCTCTGGTCTGATGAAACAAAAATAGAACTGTTTGCCCATAATGACCAGCATTATGTTTGGAGGAAAAAGGGGGAGGCAAACCGAAGAACACCATCCCAACTGTGAAGTACGGGGGTGGCAGCTAGAGGTCAACCGATTAGGATTTTTCAACAGTATAGCTTCCGTCCCTCTCCTCGCTCCTCCCTGGGCTCAAACCAGCAACACAACGACAACAGCCACCATCGAAGCAGCATTACCCATGCAGAGCAAGGGGAACAACTACTAGAAGGCTCAGAGTGAGTGACATTTGAAACGCTATTATTGCGCGCTAACTAGCTAGCCATTTCACTTCGGTTACATCAGCCTCATCTCGGGAGTTGATAGGCTTGAAGTCATAAACAGTGCAATGCTTGACCCACAATGAAGAGATGCTGGCAAAACGCACAAAAGTGCTGTTTCAATTCATGTTTATGCGCCTGCTTCTGCCTACCACCGCTCAGTCAGATACAAGTATCTAAGTATGCTTGTGTGCTCAGTCAGATTATATGAAACTCGGGACACGCTAGATAATATCTAGTAATATCATCAACCATGTGTAGTTAACTAGTGATTATGATTGATTGTTTTTTATAAGATACGTTTAATGCTAGCTAGCAACTTACCTTGGCTTACTGCATTCTCAAAACAGGCAGTCTCCTTGTGGAGTGCAACGAGAGAGAGGCAGGTCATTATTGCGTTGGACTAGTTAACTGTAAGTTTGCAAGATTGTGTTCTTAACTGACTTGCCTAGTTAAATAAAGGTATTAAAAAAATTAAAAATAAAAATTGGCGCCCAAAAATACAGATTTCCGGCATTCCGATTAATCGATCGACCTCTAGTGGCAGCATCATGTTGTGGGGATGCTTTGCTGCAGGAGGGGCTGGTGCACTACACAAAACAGGTGGCATCATGAGGATGGAAAATTACATGGACGTATTGAAGCAACATCTCAAGACATGAGTCAGGAAGTTAAAGCTTGGTCGCAAATGGGTCTTCCAAATAGACAAATGACCCCAATCATACTTCCAAAGGTGTGGCAAAATAGCTTAAGGACAACAAAGTCAAGGTATTGGAGTGGCAATCACAAAGTCCTGACCTCAAACCTATAGAAAATTTGTGGGCAGAACTGAAAAAGCATGTGCGAGTAAGGAGGCCTATAAACCTGACTCAGTTACACCAGCTCTGTCAGGAGGAATGGGCCCAAAATTAACCCAATTTATTATGGGAAGCTTGTGGAAGGCTACCCAAAATCTTTGACCCAAGTTAAACAATTTAAAGACAATGCTTCCAAATACTAATTGAGTGTATGTAAACACATTCTTAAAATAAAGTGGTGATCCTAACTGACCTAAAACAGGGAATTTTTACTCAGATTAAATGTCAGGAATTGTGAAAAACTGAGTTTAAATGTATTTGGCTAAATTGTAGGTAAACTTCCAACTTCAACTGTACATACCAGGCACAGCCCTAGTCTATACATACCAGGCACAGCCCTAGTCTATACATACCAGGCACAGCCCTAGTCTATACATACCAGGCACAGCCCTAGTCTATACATACCAGGCACAGCCCTAGTCTATACATACCAGGCACAGCCCTAGTCTATACATACCAGGCACAGCCCTAGTCTATACATACCAGGCACAGCCCTAGTCTATACATACCAGGCACAGCCCTAGTCTATACATACCAGGCACAGCCCTAGTCTATACATACCAGGCACAGCCCTAGTCTATACATACCAGGCACAGCCCTAGTCTATACATACCAGGCACAGCCCTAGTCTATACATACCAGGCACAGCCCTAGTCTATACATACCAGGCACAGCCCTACTCTATACATAGCATTTCTATCTGCAACATTTAGAACGTTTCACCTCACTGAAGACACACCCCCCCATCATAACCGTCAGAGTCTGATGACATACCAAAGGCCATGACCGGTCCATTCAAAAAACACCGGTAACAATGGATGATGGGTCGATCAACTGGAACAACCACATTCCTCAAGCAC
The DNA here is from genome assembly GCF_021184085.1 of Oncorhynchus gorbuscha. Lineage (NCBI taxonomy): Eukaryota > Metazoa > Chordata > Actinopteri > Salmoniformes > Salmonidae > Oncorhynchus > Oncorhynchus gorbuscha. Next base: position 19,126,759 of record NC_060175.1, on the reverse strand, counting down.
TCACTTGGGATGGTTTATAGGGTAACTGAGAGAGGGAAGGAAAGAGAAAGAGAGAAAGCACAACACACCAATCACAAGTTACACACCCCATTTAATAGGAATGCAGTGCTCAACAATAGACACCTTTTGCCCAATTCAATTCAATCATATCACCTCCGTCTGCATTGATTCATGTTTGGGCCCTAGTGGTCACATGGCTGTTCCTTAACCAAATCACTCCCACCATCTAGAAGGGAGCATGCGTGTGCATCACATGCACAACAATTGACTTGAATCATTGAATCAGCAATGACTAACACTGAGAAGTCTGATGTTATGTATTCCCGCTTCTCCAGTGTCCACCCCCTTTTCCCCAGTGAGCTGGTATAGTCCTGACCTCAATGACAGGTCCTGGGGGTGGATATAACCACGTATGCAGAACGAATGGTGGGGTTGTCAAAGGCCAGCCTTCCACCTTAAAGAGGGATCTGTCTAACCTTTAACCTTCCCTCCTCCCCCACTCTCGGTATTCCCCGCAATCCTCCCCGTCTCCGCATAGACTCCCCAGCAATAATTATTCCCAGATTTTTAGGGAGGGCGGGGTGTATGCCCATGAGTGGAGTGGTATCCCCTAAAGGAATTAGCGTAGTCAATGTTCTGCGCGACATGGCTGGAGTGGCTTTTCACTTCACAAGCTAAAGGAGAAGGGCAGGAGGGAGGAAAGAGAGGGGATCTGGGAAAGAGGTTTCCCTCAAGGAGAAACAGATAGTGCTGGAACAAAACCAAATACCTGCAACGGCAATGGGTCTCCTTCCAATAGGATGGAAACATGTCTTTGACCCAAGAACCATTGGAAACCTTTGCATCGCTTTGCATTAGGGTGAGGCGAACCAGGCTGTTTAGCAAATTAGCGGTAGCCTTAATTAAGGTGGAAAAAATTATCTGTAACATACAGTATCTGTGGTCGAAAACTTTGTTTTTGCATTATTTAAACCATATTGAACGTTTCATTATTTATTTGAGGCTAAATAGATTTTATTGATGTATTATATTAAGTTAAAATAAGTGTTCATTCAGTATTGTTGTAATTGTCATTATTACAAATAAAAAAATACAATTAAAATCGGCTGAATAATCGGTATCGGCTTTTTATGGTCCTCCAATAATCAGTATCGGCTTGAAAAATGAGAAATCGGTCGACCTCGACATCAGTCCAGCTGGGAGAACCCACGGGGTGTGCAGTGTTTTCCCCACTTACATTTCTGATTCAAATAGTTAAATGGCTTGATGACTAGTTGAATCTGTTAGAGCTGAGCAAGAACAAAAAAAAGGTGCAGATCCCATGGAGTGAATGGAGTTGAGAAACACTTTGAGTGGAGTTGGGGTCTCGTTCCAGATAGCACCTGACTGACTGCGCATCACTTCCACGCGGTGCTCTTCTCTAAAGTTTATCTACAGTTCGCTCTGCGGAACAGTCAGTGCTTGGAATTGCAGATATTCCTCCGGCAGAGATAGACACAACAGAGAGATTAGGAGCAAAACGTCACCAGGAGTTTAGCTAGTGTGGTGGGAGCCTGGAACATGAACTAGTGATTCTAATCTACATTACTGGGAAAAAGAAATGAATCTTCCAGTGGCTATCACCAACTTCCAGGAATTCATTCATTCATTCATTTAACCAACACCACAGCTAGAATTGGTATCAACTATTTCACTGTGAAGTGACTGGTCTTTTTAACACCTACCCACACACCTAACACAGGCCACTTCTGAGGAAACTAAATGAATAAATGAACACTTGTGTACCAGATGTACATACACAGGTGCTGGCTTTAGAGTGGGTGGCGTGCATGTGTACAATTCCACACACTCTGCTTCTCTCTCTCACACACTGCCTGAAGGCAAAGCAGTGATCATGAAGTGCTTTGAGAGACTAGTCAAGGACCATATCACCTCCACCCTACCTGACACCCTAGACCCACTCCAATCTGCTTACCGCCCAAATAGGTCCACAGACGATGCAATCTCAACCACACTGCACACTGCCCTAACCCATCTGGACAAGAGGAATACCTATGTGAGAATGCTGTTCATCGACTACAGCTCGGCATTTAACACCATAGTGCCCTCCAAGCTCGTTATCAAGCTCCAGACCCTGGGTCTCGACCCCGCCTTGTGCAACTGGGTACTGGACTTCCTGACGGGCCGCCCCCAGGTGGTGAGGGTAGGCAACAACATCTCCACCCCGCTGATCCTCAACACTGGGGCCCCACAAGGGTGCGTTCTGTGCCCTCTCCTGTACTCCCTGTTCACCCACGACTGCGTGGCCACGCACGCCTCCAACTCAATCATCAAGTTTGGGGACGACACAACAGTGGTAGGCTTGATTACCAACAACGACGAGACGGCCCACAGGGAGGAGGTGAGGGCCCTCAAAGTGTGGTGTCAGGAAAATAACCTCACACTCAACGTCAACAAAACTAAGGAGATGATTGTGGACTTCAGGAAACAGCAGAGGGAACACCCCCCTATCCACATTGATGGAACAGTAGTGGAGAGGGTAGTAAGTTTTAAGTTCCTCGGCGTACACATTACAGACAAACTGAATTGGTCCACCCACACAGACAGCATCGTGAAGAAGGCGCAGCAGCGCCTCTTCAACCTCAGGAGGCTGAAGAAATTTGGCTTGTCACCAAAAGCACTCACAAACGTCTACAGATGCACAACCGAGAGCATCCTGTCGGGCTGTATCACCGCCTGGTACGGCAACTGCTCCGCCCACAACCGTAAGGCTCTCCAGAGGGTAGTGAGGTCTGCACAGCG